>NC_048318.1:8313500-8454320 GCF_013100865.1 Trachemys scripta elegans
AGACAACTCCCACCTGTTTATGCTCTCTGTATGTGTGTATATATATCTCCTCAATATATGTTCCATTCTATATGCATCCGAAGAAGTGGGCTGTAGTCCACGAAAGCTTATGCTCTAATAAATTTGTTAGTCTCTAAGGTGCCACAAGTACTCCTGTTCTTCTTTTTGCGGATACAGACTAACACGGCTGTTACTCTGAAACCTGTCATTTGGAATGAAGCTGTCTTTACAGTCTTTACAGCTTCTGGCAGGCCACGGCCCTCCTCAATCACCACTCAAAGTCAAATGCAGGCTGCCACATTAGCTATCCCCAGCCGGATGCAGAGCACCCCCAATTGTCACTCCAGCCTGCTTTGCCGCCCAATCAGCAACGGTCAGGGAAACCACAAGAGCACTTCCCTACACAACCAGGTTTAAGCACTGCTTTCCAGGGTTAACATGAGGCCTGGTCCTGTGCCTATTGAAGTCAATGGCAACGTTCCCATCGCTTTCAATGGAAACAGGATTGGGACCACTGTAAATTCCCCAGCCTATGCAGATAGAGGGCCAGATTGAGATCTCAGCTGCACCCGCGTAATTCCAGCCTCGCTCCAGTGAAGTCAATGGCACAACTGCCAACTTTCACGTGGCAAATAAGCACCCCGACTTTCATAATAAGCCAAAAATCAAAGTAATCCCATTTCAAAACAAGCCAATCCCTAAGAACCCAACACTTTATGTGACTAGATTCCGCAGCGTGCAGTCTGGGACTGTGGTGGGCCCGCTGTGCACCCCGACTCTCTCCCTACCTTGCCCTTGCTTGCCCCCCCTTGCCCCTGCTTGCTGGGAGCTGATCAAAAAAAAGAAGCAACAAGCTACAACAAGCAACACGCTACAAGCCAAACAAGCAACAAGCTACAAGCCAAAAACTAGCCAACAAGCAACTCACAAGCCAATTAAGGCTCAATTTACACCATATCAAAATCTGGCCCAGGGCCTAGTTCGTAGCCTCCCAGCCAACGCACATTCTGACGACAGGGCCATTTACTGAGTCCCTGGTTCTCTGCTCTGACTGTCCAGGAGAATTCATCAGCTTAAGGGAAACTGTTTTTATTGTATCGACTTTTCAATAAATGATGCAATTTAAAAAGCAGGGGCAGAGGGAGGGTTAATTTTTAAATGCCTAACTAGGATTCCCAGGCTTTGTCACCTACTCAGCCAGCATTGGCTCACCACTGCCAGCGCTTCCATAGGAGCTCGCCATATTGATTCTGTGTTGCTCTGGGAAATGCATGCAGCTAAATTGGGCACAAAGAAGTAGGAACCAGGAGCCACCAGTCCCTGAACTGAGAACCAGGATATGTGAAAAGCCGATGTCAGACCTAGGAACTGGGAACCAGCCAATCTCAAACAGGGTGAAAAGAAACAGTAACATCAACAACAACAACAGTTTTTGGTTCTTTGGCATTTTTTTTTTTTTTTTTTTTTACTGAGCCCGTGGCACTTTGCAAATGGTTTTTAATGAATTCTGTCAATAAGCTTGAGTCAGATGGAGCAGAGAGGCGAAGTGACTTGCCCCTGGCCACTTAGAAAGTCAACGCGAGACGCATGGATAGAATCCGTAAATCCTGCCTCTCAATCCTGTGCTTTAACCAGCAAAGTAAGACATGAGAGCTATAAATGAGATGAGAAACCTGAGGTGAGGTCTACGGGCGGAACTGGGAACCACTGAGCCCTGAACTGGGAGTGAGGAATTATTATTATCATTACATACACAGTAGATCAAAAGCAAGGAGAAACCATGCTTCGGAGCCAGGACTTACAAGATGTTCATGTACATCTACCATACCCCAGAGGTTCAGCACAGATCGGATAAGCATCCTGTCTTTTGTGTGCCTAAGCAAGCCGCAGAGCTGAAACTATTGAGGTTCACCCGACAGTAGGGTGGATGAGATATGAATTGGAAACAAAAAACTTTCCATGCTCTACACACGGCAGTTTTTTCTCAAGATACCTTAGGAGGGAAAGAGAGAATTCTGCCTCTCAAGGGAAGCACATGCCATTCATTGATCAGTGGCTGGGCTATGCTGATAGTTACTAGCTGGGCAGGGCATTTGTGTTTCTGTTTTTACTTTATTATTCTTTTTTAACTGTGGAGTGATTTTATTAATATTAATAAACCTGCAGATAGTGCTAATTTCCTCCATCGTTTTACTAATTAGCGCGATTGAATTGTGAGGATCATCTGCATGAGTAATGACTCCCTATGCACTCAGTTCACGGTTCTGCTTCTGCTCGGAAAAGGAAGCAGAGAGAACTGAATCTTGCATGGCCGCCCAGATGTCAGAGGCAGAAGGAAGTTCTCAAATCACCGGATTCCCCCACTTCTGTCACGAGAGCTGGAAGATTCTCCCCCAATCTCCGAAAGCCATCTCATTGAAAGGGCGTGGAGAAAGACCAGGCCGGGTGCAGATGTCGCAAGATCATATCAGACAACGGACAAAGCATGCCCAGTGCTCGCCTGAGACGTGCACGTTACAGATAAAGATTCCTTGTGTCTCCGATCACTGAGAGCATGGAATTAAGACACAGAGGGTATAATCCTGGTCACATTCACAGTTTTGCCATTGGCTTCAACAGAGCCAGAATTTCCCCTTGCACCTCAGTTACAACAGCAGCACCCCCACGTTACACAGAACAGTCTGAATGTCTACTGGCCTATTGGGTCTGGTATAAAAGCTCACTCAGGGGTGACTGCTAGTTGCACAGCCCAGGCCAGCGATGTGGAAGAAGGCAGCTCACCTATACCACATATGTGGTGCCGTGAACTAGGAGTGCCAATTCTACACTTAGCTTCTCAGGGTAAGCCCCAGAAAGGGGCAAGGGTACATTCTGGTCTCTAGGATGGCCCTGGTGAGAAATGCTGCACGTGCTACTGCTTGGTAGAGACTCATAATCCTTTAAAAGATTTATGATATCCTTGGAGTTGATCCATTCCCCTGCAGCTACAGAACACTGATGGACTCACACGAATGAAGCTTTCTGCCATCTAACGACAAGTTGCGCATGAGTAGGATTATATCACTTGCCCTCTCGCCCTTGCACTTCCTCCAAATCCCTCTCCTTTTGGTAGATGCTCTCGCACATCAAGGGTCCCTGCTCCCCTACCGCAGGATATCAGCAGCTACCACTGCACCCACATACCTCTGAGCTCCAGCTGCCTGCAGGAGAAAACCAGGATAAGGAGGAAGGCCTCTGTGATCTTCACTGTTATTGCACTAATATAGAAGAATCGCCACCATATCAGCCACTCAGCCAACTGCAGGGTAAAGGCCTTTTCACAGCTACCTCCATCCGTTTTATGCTCATCTATCCTAACCCCAGAAAGTCCCTTTCTGGTAGTGGAATAGGACATCAATTATTTTTCTTCTTCAGATGTAAAGCGGAGGGGAGAGAGGTTAGGTTATCAGAGGTTCTCATTCTCTGAAGAGATTGTCTGGATCATATTTGTATTCATTTTCATGAACTCAATGTACAAGTCACTAATAGAACACAATCTGCTAATTAAATTTCACTCAATACGGCAATTTTCACCTTAGATCAGCTGTGTCCTTGCACATTTTTGCCACTAAGGTACTAATAGCATCTTATTTACCTTATAATGAATTCCGCCAGGCTTATCATTCAATTCGAGATATTAATGAGCATAAATGAGAGCAACATGAGGGGAGGGGGGAGAATTCCAAAGAGATGGAAACCGCAATTCCATTTTCTTTCTTTTATAATGCTGGCACAAGGTTGCTCCAGGGAACGAAGTCCTTGATTTCACCACAGAAGAATCACATACAAGGGCAGCAAGCTCCTCCCATGCATCAGCCCTAACTTGGAGGGAACCACACCTTGGTATATGAGAAGAGGCCAATTTGCATCCTCCACTCAGCTTCTTCTGAGAAAACTGGACTGTCGTGTTTGCCGGTGGGTAACAGTGCCTCTAGTGGATGGAATCAGGACTGCTTAACTGAGTATGTCAGGCCCCATGCTGCAAACAAACTAACACTTTCTTTTAGTTTGCCTGGCAGGGGCCTGAGCTCTTGAAGCAGTAGGAGCTGAGTTCTATCCCTGCTCTCATTGGGAAGTCCTAAGTTTCATTACAATATAGGTTTATTTAAAAAATAAAGTAATATGTTTTTTTTCATCGAAATTCAGGGTCTCAAGTTTCAAATGCGTTTGCACTGGTTGGGCTAGAATACACCCCTCTGGACATGCAGATTGGCAGGTGCAGCTTTCCAGGAGCCTGGCCACGGCCTGCATTAGAAAACGGGGATCACATTTAAACTATTTTTCAAAGGCAGGCGGGAGGTGGGAGAGGCATTCATCTCTATTATGGCTCTCGGCAGGTTGTAGCTGTTGCCTGTGGTTCCCGGTGATGGTTCTAGGGATGGGTCCAAGCTGCAAATTTTAAATTCAGATCTCACTGGCGTGCCCCTATTCTCTCTCTTGTCGGAGTCAGTGCTTTCTGGAACCCCCCCATTGCTCTCCCTTTCTAAGGACTTGTGCTCCAATCATCCTTTCTCAAGCCTCGGAACCTTGGATTTGATCTTTGTGGTACACAAGACGGTCTTACTGAGCATTAGTCAAGGGTAGGTCACTAAAGAGCAACTCAATGTGCTCCCACCCAGAAGAGGCTGGGCATGGTCTCTCAGCACAAACGTGTCCAGCTTTTCATGGAACGGAAGCTCAACCTTTCTCTGTCCCATATCAGGGTCAAGTTCAGTAGACACATGGGATCAAATCCAGCCTTGGATGACCTGACCTCAATGGGAATTCCACCTACTTCCGACCAGGGCTGCATCCAGTCCATGGTATACTAATGGCCAACCACCAGGAGGGAAAAAAAAAACAATCAACCACCCAACCCTGCTATTCTGCAGAGTGGCTTTTTCTTTTCTTTGCAAGTTACATGGATTTTCACAACTATAATTGGCTGAAGCAACATTGACATCCAGTGGCCGATTAGATTAATCGCAGAGTATCTACACCGTATTTTCTCGGGGGATGGAGAAAGGAATTAGCTCTTTGACAAGGACGGAAGTCCGATATGGAACTGAACAGGAATGCCCCTGGCATTCACCCAGCATTACCCCTATGCTGTGCCTAGTTCAATGGCTATGACACCAGGACTGCATTTGTGTCACTGCTGTGTTGGGGAATCACGTCTTAATGTTGTGTTATTCATAAAACCCTCTTAGAAACTGGAAACTATTGAGAACTGGATCTTCAACTGGAGTAAAGCCGCACGGCTCCACTGAGTGGAGTTCTAACGATTTACTAGCCCCATGGCTTTGCCTCACAGTTTTCCCTTTCCATTGGGTTGACAGCTGCTGAAAACTATGGAATGACACTGTTTTATACCAGCTGAGGGTCTGAATCATGGTGTTTCTCGCCCCCCCCCCCCCCCCCGGTGTTTCTAAACAAATCAGAAACCAGCACAGCTGCCTTTCAACCAGTTCCTTATCTATATGCCGGCATCATGCAGGACATCAACGGCTCTGGCAGCAGTGCTGGTCTGTAAACAGTGGATGCAGCCTACAAAAAACAGAAGCCACATACTAGATTTTACATGGGGTGCTGAAAAGTGCAGGTGCCACATGTAAATGCAACTTCACTAGTACAATGGCCTAGGGCAGGGGTCAGCAACCTATGGCACACATGCCAAAGGCGGCACACGAGCTGATTTTCAGTGGCACTCTGCTGCAGGCCTGTGGTTCTGTCCGCTGGCCCCGCTCAGCCCGGTCTGCCTGGATGGACAGAACCCCGGGCTGGCAGCAGGCTGAGCGGGGCTGGTGGCGGGGATCCCAGCTGGCAGGGGCTGGTGGACGGAACCCCACACCAGCAGTGGGCTGACCGGCTCAGCCTGCTGCCGGCCTGGGGTCCCGGCCACCGGCCCTGCTCAGCCCGCTGCCAGTCTGAGGTTCCATCTGCCGGCCCGTGTAAATGTAAAATGTATGACTGGCGCGCGAAACCTTAAATTACAGTGAATAAATGAAGACTTGGCACACCACTTCCGAAAGGTTGCCGACCCCTGGTCTAGGGTGTGTGTGCCACTGCCTCTGCTGGACAGGATCAGGACTGTTCGGCTCTGTGACAGACCCAATGCTACTTGAGAATTAATGGAGATTCTCAGTTAGCTCAAGTGGTAGGGGCTACATTAGCTTTTAGAGGGCAGTGATCTGATCTATAGCTCAGTCAGCAGAATATCAAATTTTTAATCTGAGAGTTTAGGGTTCATGCCCTGTTCAGATTACTCCTGCTCTAGGCCTACAAAAAGTAGTCAATGGTTAGTCAGCCGGTAAGCTGTGACTACCTCTCATCATGCTGGATCATAGCTGACTTTGTGCTACCCGTCTGGTTGTTGTCTCCTCTTGTTGCCTATAGTCTTATCCTTGACTGTGAGGTAAGGGGGCAGGGACCCCTTGGTAATATGTTTGTACATCCCCAACCACAAGAAGGCCTCTAGGTACTACCTCAAGACAAATAACAACACATCCCTGAGATTGCCAGGAAGTTCTGAGTGGACCGTGGTGTGAGGCATCATGACAGCTGTGACGTCTTGCTGGCCACCGATACCTTCACAATCATAGGCGCTGACTCTGTGGGTGCTCCAGGGCTGGAGCACCCACAGAAAAAACTTTAGTGGGTGCTTAGCACCACAGGCAGCCAGCTCCTCCCCTCCCTCCAGCACCTTCCATTCAACTCCTCCCCGTCCCTTCCAGGGCTTCCCGCCCACCGCGATCAGTTGTTTCGTGGTGTGCAGGAGGTGCTGGTGGAGGGGGAGGTAGATGAGCAGGGATGGGGCACACTTGGGGGAGGGGGCGAAATGGGCGGGAAAAAGTGCTGTAGAGTGGTGGCGGGGACTTGGGGGGAAGGGGTCTGGTGAGGGCTGAGTCTGTGGTGGAGCTCAGAGGTTGAGCATCCCCCAAGCCTGGAGGAAGCCGGCGCCTATGCACACAATACTCAGTACTTATATGCCACTTTTCATCTTTAAACACTGTACAAACATTAACTAAAACCAGACAACTCCCCTGCTGGGGGGTTATCATTATCCCAATTTTACAGATGTGGAAACTGAGGCACAGAGGGGAAACATGAAGAATTCAGTGGCAGGAGTGGAAATCGGCACTGAATCGGTTCTTAATCCCGTTTAGACCGTGCTGTAGTATATTAAGAACTGTCATTTCTAGATTTAAATGGGGCATTTAGAATCCAGATGCCGTCTCCTCTCCTGAGGGTTAAATCCGGCACTTAGGCCACTCATTACATCCATTTTTAATGTTCTCCCATTCCCCCGCCCCTCCTCTCTTTTAAAGAAGGCTAAGGAATTTATTGCACCGCACAATTAAATATTGATTGGAAATTCTCCCCAAGTATATTTCCCCTCCATCTCTCCACCTTCATGGGGAGAACGTCAAGTTCTGTTTCCTAAGCTGTCCCCATCCAGTGATTACTTTCATTAGGACACCAGCCTTGTGGTTCAAGTATTTTCCTTGCTCCTGTACGTTTAATTAGATAATTCTTCCCTAGAAATTATTTATAGCCGAGCTCGGGAGCTATTGTTAGTCCGAATGTAAATAAGACTCAAAGAGGAATTCCCAGAGTCCCCCTGTGACTGGTGAGCCGCTCACTTCATTCCATTAGCGCCAGTCCCAGCACTCCTGCTTAACACAGACTTCCAGGGGTTTTATGGCTGGAGCTCCTGCTATTAAAAATAAAAGAAGTCCAGGCGTGAGTTCCTAATTAAACTTTTGATACAGGACCACAAAAAGGACGAGTTCCACAAGGTCAGAGCCGGGGACCCACTGGCGTGTGACAGGAAACTGATTTTTCTAGGGAGGGAATTAAAAAATTAGTTTCACACATACAGAATGGGAAGAGACTGTCTAGGAAGGAGTACGGCAGAAAGGGATCTACGGGTTATAGTGGACCACAAGCTAAATATGAGTCAACAGTGTGATGCTGTTGCAAAAAAAGCAAACATGATTCTGGGATATATTAACAGGTGTGTTGTGAGCAAGACACGAGAAGTCATTCTTCCGCTCTACTCTGCTCTGGTTAGGCCTCAGCTGGAGTATTGTGTCCAGTTCTGGGCACCGCATTTCAAGAAAGATGTGGAGAAATTGGAAAGGGTACAGAGAAGAGCAACAAGAATGATTAAAGGTCTTGAGAACATGACCTATGAAGGAAGGCTGAAGGAATTGGGTTTGTTTAGTTTGGAAAAGAGAAGACTGAGAGGGGACATGATAGCAGTTTTCAGGTATCTAAAAGGGTGTCATAAGGAGGAGGGAGAAAACGTGTTCACCTTAGCCTCTAAGGATAGAACAAGAAGCAATGGGCTTAAACTGCAACAAGGGAGGTCTAGGTTGGACATTAGGAAAAAGTTCCTAACTGTCAGGGTGGTGAAACACTGGAATAAATTGCCTAGGGAGGTTGTGGAATCTCCATCTCTGGAGATATTTAAGAGTAGGTTAGATAAATGTCTATCAGGGATGGTCTAGACAGTATTTGGTCCTGCCATGAGGGCAGGGGACTGGACTCAATGACCTCTCGAGGTCCCTTCCAGTCCTAGAATCTATGAATCTATAAAGCAGAAGGCATGAATGGAGAGAGAGGGGAATGGGAGTGGTGAATGACAAAACCCTCCTGAAATATGGGGCATGTGTGTCGAGTCTATACAATGAGTGTCTGGTTATCCGGAACAGTTTAGAAAGAGCCCAGCTTCATAAATAATTCGATGACTCAGTCATGGGGCTACTCTTTATTCTTGAATATTCAGATGGCCGCCTGGTATTTGCAAAAATGTGCTCCTGTGTTAGCACTGACGCTTATTCAGTGGAAGAGCCGTACTGGAAAAGAGCATCATTCCCTATCCTTTATTCACCTGTTCATGAAGGTTCCGTCATGCAATCGGGGAAGGGGAACAGCGGCACATGCCTGCAGTGGCCAGTCACATAACACAAATCTTTAAAGTTAGTGGTTGGGTAGTGAAGCCATTCAGTACAAACAACAGACAAAAAGCATGAAGACCAGGATCGGTTTTCAAATGAGTCTGTCGCCAAAAAAACAAGCCAAGTTTACAACTAATCCTGGGCCTGATTCACCCCCCACATCTGTTTTACACCATCGATTTCCAGGGATTTATGGCCGATTTACATCAGCGAATGGGGACTATTTGTTGCAAAGAACCGCGCTAGCACTGTCCGATTGGTTTAGCTTTCATTACTCGAAGGATACGTCTACACTGCATTTGAGAGTTGGTGAGGGTGTACCACCTCTGGGCCAACAGATTCGGGCTAGCGCTCTAAAAATGGCTGTGCAGATGGCACTTTGCAGTTGCGGCTTGGGTGGAGCTCGGGCTTTGAAGCTTAGGGAGGGGGAGTGGGCATCAGAGGGGAAATAAGACACAGAGATGACGTGATGTGCCCATGGTCACAGAGGGAGCCTGGAAGTGAACCCAGCTCTCTTCAGCCCCAAGCCAGTGCCTTAACCAAAAGACCATCCATCCCCCGACTAGCAGCTCAACCCTCCCTCCATCTCCACATGTGCGCTACACGTCTTTACCCACCTGCGATTACAGTTCTCTGTGCCACACATGTCCCAGGGGCTGGGCACACTCTGGCTGCATGCATATGTTAGCGGCATGCACGCCACGTGTGTCTGGTGGGAGGACATGCCAGCTAAAAAACACCGGTTCCGCTGCCAGTTTTGATTTCTGTTGGCTCCCTGAACTCCCTGCTCTGCAACCCTGCCTGTGCGAGGCTTCCTGGCCCAGCCGGCTCAGGCGACAAGGGTGCCAGCCAGCCAGCCCCTTCTCAAAGCTGCCGATCCTCGTCAGGAGCCATCACGCTTCTGGAAGGGGAACGCCAGGGGGATGTCTATTATTTTAAACATATAATTGATTCTAATTCATCACTTATCGCACGGTGACAGATTTTTATATAGTTTATTATCTCAGTCACAGCACAGGGGTCCGCCGGGGCCAGCTCCTATGGTTCTGCATTTCCTACGACTTGCTCCTGTTATCTGTCGGATTAAGTTAGGGATTCTGGTGTCTCAGGGTCCCCAGGTAACTGTCAGCGTTCTCTTCCTCCTCCCACCGCAGGCTTGAAGCAGCCTTCTTACCCCGCTCCTCCTTGACTTGCCTGCCACACTTAGTCTCCTAGTTAGCTGATTAATTGGGGACTGTGGATCCCCGCGACCTGCAGAGACAGCGATTACTCCTTGCCTTCTCCACACAAACACACCCCAACATGCGGGAGTCTCTGAAAGAGCCACAGACCCCAGCACGTTCCTGTCTTTGTAACTCGTAGGCAGATGGGCTAGCGGGGTAGAGTGATTCCTAGACCCCTCTCCCAGCAGGAGGGGACAATCTCTTTCTCCTCCCCCATTCTCCAGTGCTGCTTCTCCCTCTGGAGAGCCTTGGCTGTTGCAGGGACATTTGCAAAGGTAGCTTCTGATTATGGGTGCCCATAAGGACCGGCACAGGCTGCGGCATGCTACTACCCTCACTACCAGGCTCTGGAATGGCCCACTGGATATTGCAATGGGCTAGGCTGTGACTTTACCAAGTGCCCTGAGGATGTGGGGGTCGGGGAGTGCACGGCTACATTGCCCCGGGAACAGGCCAGAGAAGGAACTGTGACTCATAGAGGTCTGATTTCCTCACCTGCTGCCTGCCTGCTGTGGCTGGGGAGTAAGTATTATATCTTTTTTTATGGAGCAGACAACTCTTTCCTGCATGCCCAGCCACCTATCCCAGCCTATGATGGGCGGGGTAGAACCGAGGTCCTCTTGCTCCCACCCACTTGCTGGGCTGGGACAGTCTAGACCCATCACTCTCCTTCCATCCCCAAACAGACCTAAGTAGGGTTTGCATGGGACAATAGTCAGAGTCATATTTTAAGTTTAAGGCCGGAAGGGACCTCCAGATCATCTAGCCGGACCTCCTGTAATCACAAGCCCGCCCACAAACCCTCTCCAGTTTCTCCTGTATTGAGCCCAATACCCAGATTAACCTAAGGTATTACAGCCCTCCAGAGATCAAATTATTGTGTGCCACAGGCAGAGAGCAGCAGGGACCAAGGAGCGCCAAGGCCCGCGGCCCTGCAATGGAAGGGAATTGATTTGATGAGACAGACCCAGAGGATCCTAGCAAGAAACCCATGCCCCAAGCTGCAGAGGAAGAAAACAAAAACCAAACAACCTCCTGGCCCCGCACCATCACCACCACTACCCCAGGTCCCTGTCAGATGAAATGAGAGGCCTACCTACCCCTACGGCCTCTTGCCAAGATGTCCTGCAAACAAAATAGTGGAATTTGCTTGCTTGTTCTAGCAAAGGAGATCTCTCACAGGAACGTTCCCGGATATGGTGAATTTTTAATCAAACCGCAGGGAACGTTAATGAAAAAGTAACGTTGAACAAGAATATTCACCTCCAATTCCAAACACTAAAGAGTTTGCGCTCAGCTGGCACAGCTAGATGGAACAGACCAAAGCCATGGGAATGGGGCACCGAAACAGAGCTATCTAGAACAGCTAGAATACTGTGAAGTACCAAATACATGCAGCAAACTGCTCACCAGTGGTCCACAGAGCAAGAATCATTCGCAGACAGGTCTGGCAAAGCAACTCCGAAGAGCAAATGCAACTGAAAAAATCAGGAACCTCTGGTGGACAATTAGTCAAACGGAAGGAAGAGACTAAATTATTGTCTCACCTCTGATTTGGCCTAGCCACGGGGTCAGTGTCTCATGCAATGTGGGGGGTCTGATGTTCATTCAAAATCTAGATACTGCAGTGACTGGTATTTCATGAATAAATGAAATAAACTGAATAGACTTAGATTCAATTAGATTAAGTTAAAAAGGTCGAATCATAGAAGCGTCAGGCTGGAAGGGACCTCACAAATTAGCTAGTCCAGCTCCTGCGTTGAGGCAGGACCAAGCAAACCTGGATCACGCCTGGCAGATCTTTGCTCAACGTGTTCTTTAAATCCTCCAATGTTGGGGATTCCAAACCTCCCTTGGAAGCCTGTTCCAGAACTTAATTATCCCTATAGTTAGACAGTCTTTGCCTAATATCTAACCTAAATCTCCCTGGCTGCAGAGTAAACCGATTACTACTTGTCTTACTTGCAGGGGACACAGAGAACAATCGATCACCATCCTCTTAAAATGCCCCTAACAACATCTGAAAACTTATCAGGTCCCCCCTTCTATCTTCTTTTATCAAGGCTAAACATGCCCAGTTCTTTTAACCTTTCCTCAGAGGTCAAATTTTCTAAACCTTTTATCATTTTTGTTGCTCTCCTCTGGACTCTCTCCAATTTCTCCATATCTTTCCTAAAGTCTGGCACCCAGAACTGGCCACGATACTCCAGCTGAGGCCTCCCCAGTGACAAGTAGAGTGGGACAATTACCTCCTATGTCTTGCGACACTCCTGTTCGTACACAGTAGAATGATATTAGCCTTCTTTGCAACTGCTTCACATTGTTGACTCATTCAATTTCTGATCCACTGTAATACCCAGAGGCTTTTTTGCATTACCACTGCCTAGCCAGTTATACCCCTTTTTTGTAGTTAGTTATGTGTTTGTTTTTTCCTTCCTAAGTGTATTACTTTGCACTCGTCTTTACTGAATTTCATCCTGTTGATTTCAGTCCAATTCTTCAATATGTCAAGGTTGTTTTGAATTCTAATCCTGACCTCCAAAGTGCTTGTAACCCCTCCCAGCTTGGGGTCATCTGAAAATTTTATAAGCATACTCTTCACTCCAGTATCCAAGTCATTAATGAAAATATTGACTAGTACCAGATCCAGGACTGACTCCTGTGGGATCCCATTAGATATGTTCCCCTTTTGACGGTGAACCATTGATAACTACTTTTTGAGTACAGTCTTTCAACCAGTTTTGGCCCCCCTTTATAGTAATTGTGAAAATGTTATGTGGGGCAGTGTCAACAGTCTTACTAAAAATCAAGATATATCATGTCTAACACTTCCGCACTATCCACGAGGCCAGTAACCCTGTCAACGAAGGAAATTAGGTTGGTGGGGCATGATTTGTTCTTGACAACTCCATGTTGGCCATTACTTATAACCCTATTATACTCTAGGTGCTTACAAACTTATAGTTCAATAATTCGTTTCACTATTTGTCCAGTTATCAAAGTTACGCTGACTCATCTATAATTTCCAAGGTTCTTGCTCCCACTGTTAAAGATAGAGGCTGTGTTTGCCCTTCTCTAGTCCTCTGGGACCTCACCGATCCTCCAGGAGTTCTCTAAAATAATTGCTATCGGTTCCGAGATTGCTTCAGCTAGTTCCTTAAATACGCTAGCACAAATTTCATCGGCTCTGCCGACTTCAGTACATCTACATATTCTTTAACCTGTTCTTTCCCTCTTTTGGCTTGTGTTCCTCTCCCTTTGTTGTCAATATTAATTGTGTTAAGTATCTGGTCACAGCTGATCTTTTCAGTGAAGGCTGAAGCACAATAGGCATTTAACACCTCCGCCTTCTTGATGTCATCCACTATTGGCTCTGTTTTCCTGCTGAGTAGAGGGCCTACAATTTCCTTCATCTTTCTCATGCTCCTGAGGTATTTATAGAACCTCTTCATATTGCCTTTTATGTCCCTTGCTAAGAGTAACTCATTTTGTTGTTTAGCCTCTGACCCGTTTGTGCTTTTTTTTTTTTTTTTGGTACTCCTCCTTAGCAATTTGTTCATCTTTCCATTTTTTGTAGGATTCCCTCCTGATTTCCAGGTCACTAAAGAGCTCCTCCATATTGGCCTCTTCCTATTCTTATCTGTCCTTCGCATGGGGATAGTTTGCTGTTGCACCTTTAATATTGTCTCTCTGAGAAACTGCCCGCTCTGCTGACCTTCATTTTCACTTTGATGTGTATTGAGAGATAGATTAGACAGACTAGGTAGATAGATTACTTTAGATTGCAAACTCTTCATTTACAGTGTGTTTGTACAGCACCTAGCACAATAGGGCACAGAGTGATTGGTCTTGCGGCACCACCACCACATGATAAATAGTAAATAAATAACAAGGAAAAATGAGATCAAACAGGTTTAGATTAAATAGATTGAGATTACATAATTATAGATGAGAGAATGGGGGATTAGATTACACTAGTTTAGAAGAGACTGATTTAGATTAGCCAGAGGATTAGACTAGATTAGATGTGATGTGTGATCGAATATATTTAGATTAGATACGATGGAAGAAGATAAGGGAAAATAATTTTCTGTGCTTTAGGGTTTCTCCCTCCTAGCTATCGAAGTGCTTTTCAAATGCAGGTACATACCATCCCTATGTTACAGACGAGAAAGCTGAGGCAGAGAGAGACAGGAAGCAACTTGTTTGGAGTCACACAATGAGTTAGTGACAGTGTGTGGAATAGGACTCAGATTGCCTGAGTCCTGGCTCCATGCTCAATCCCTGGCAATGCAAACCCCTGGCGCTTGAAAGAACTATCTGAAGGGGGCCCCATTGACTATGCCTCTTGCTGCTGAACAAGGATGACGTAGGCTGGGGTGGGCTTTGAATTGCTAAAGAAGACCAACTCCTTTCCCCACCAACTATTGCCTTTGCTGGTGACATTTCACTCGCTGCATTATGAGCTTCCTCCCCCACTTCCCCTAGGAATGACACTGCTGTTATCTCCACTGCATCTAAAGCACACACAGACTCAGTTTAGGGACAGTTAATTTCCAATTCTTTCCAGATGGGTTGGAATAATATCCCCAGGTGGTAAATACATTATTAAGAAGGCAGTTTGGTGTGAAATTGGCTATTAAAATATAGATAAAGTTTAATATATTGAGCTCCTTGTCAGAAAAATCACTTTAGAGGGAGCTTATTATTTGTTTGATATTAAAAGAGTCACAGCTCTGCTCCAAGTGACAAATGGGGGGGAAAAATGCCACTGGTAATGAATAAAAGCTTTTTAACATTTAAATTTAGGTTTCCGTGCAACGCCCCATGCTGCTCTGAGCATGCCCACGTGGCAGATCCATCCATGGTTACTAAAATGTCAGCAGCTCAGAGTCCCTGGGAGGCTGTCGGCCTGCACCAGCCGTTCGAGAAGCAGCTTCGCTGAAATCCGAGTGTCTGCAATGAGATGAGTTTGCAGCGCTCAGCTCTGTTGATCAGAACTCCCACCATGCCATGGTTGGGCTCTCTCTTTTCCTCTGCCGAGTTAGCCCCAAGATCTCTCGTGACCTTGCCTCCTGGTGGGCGTCCTACAAGGTTAGGGTGGCTGGAGCAGCATATAAGGGAAGCTTAAACAGGCATGGAGATTGAATGCCTTTCAGATCCCAAGAGAAGGTGCTCTCCTCCTAGGCATGAGGAGTCATTTGCAAGGAATTATGGGTAACTTTACAGTTGTACCTACCCTAGGAACCAGTTTTGATCAGACCTCACCCAAATCTTGAATGGGAATTCTTTTTGAACAAAGTGTGATCACTTTCCCCTCTGTAGG
Source organism: Trachemys scripta elegans (assembly GCF_013100865.1). Taxonomy (NCBI): domain Eukaryota; kingdom Metazoa; phylum Chordata; order Testudines; family Emydidae; genus Trachemys; species Trachemys scripta. The sequence continues at coordinate 8,329,031 of NC_048318.1, forward strand.
CTACTGGCCCATCTCCCCCAGCCCAGAAGGGCTAATGCCACACCCAGTCTGCTCAAGCTCTTCCTCCAGGGGGCAGTTTTTTCCCTCAAACATGACCCTCACAAGGTACCACCCAACCACAGCTATTCCCCTGACCAACACAGGCTGCAGCTCCCCAGGCTACGTCTACACTGGCAACTGAATGACAAAACTTTTGTCTTTCAGAGGTGTTAAAAAAAAAAACGCCCTGAAAGACAAACATTTTGCCGACGCCAAGCACTGCCGTGAACGGCGCTTTGTCAGCAGGAGTGCTCTCCTGCCAGCAGAGCTAGTGCCACTCATTGGGGTGGGACTTTTTTTGTTGGCAGGAAAACACTGTAGTGACACATCCATGTTGCTAAAAGCTGCATAGTGTAGACATAGCCCCAGAGACATTTTCCCTTGAAACTCAGCCACAGCTCCCCTTCAACAGAGCACTCTTAGCCCTTCATAGGAGTCATCTGACCCCTTCCCAGCTGGGCCTGATAATCAAATAGGGTTGGCTGGCCTCCTCTGGCACTTAAATGGGAAAAAAACCCTTAGAATCATAGAATATCAAGGTTGGAAGGGACCTCAGGAGATCATCTAGTCCGACCCCCTGCTCAAAGAGGGACCAATCTCCAGACAGATTTTTTCCCCAGATCCCTAAATGGCCCCATCAAGGATTGAACTCACAACCCTGGGTTTAGCAGGCCAATGCTCAAACCACTGAGCTATCCCTTTCCCCCTTGTTATATGCTCTTCCCTCCATTCTCCCTTTCTCATTCAACCTCTATATTTGAGATCAGCCCTGTGAAATCTGACCAAAAAAAGCCTCTAGCATCTGAGAACCCCCCCTATGCAATTCTGCAGACCCAACAGGTTAGAAAGAAGCTCGAATAAGTAACTTCCAAATATATAGATGCTTATCTAGACCCAAACTCCCTGTCTTTGAAGGTCTTTCCCATCACTAGGTTCAAAGGATGAGTTGTTTTTCTAACCAACCTATAGCAGTTTCAACCGGACTAACATTCTGGGTTCCAGTTCCTACTGGTGCCGTGTGAAAAATGGCACCATTGCAACCCAGATCCAATCTGTAATGAATAATTCAACAGAACTTCACAAAATCCATACCCATCTCTCCCCACTGCTCAGCAGACGGCTCGAGGTAGGTCTCATATTACTAAGACTTCATTAGTTTTACAAAATATACTACAGCACATTTACTAGCAGGCTATGAAGTATCATAAATAATTAAAACCAAATTACACTTGTCAAGGGTACGAACGAAGTGCATTTCACAATGCATTCTCCTTGCTTTTTTTAATTGTTTGCCTGTTTACAAATTCACAAGGGTTTTACGGGGTGGGTTAGAAATTGGCGATCTTTGGGTCAAAGATATCATGAGCCTGTGTCTTAGCCTGCTCACCATTGATGTAAGTCACGAGTAAATTCAGTTTAAGTCAACAGAGTAATATCCCATTGCCACCAGTCTGAGATCAGCATCAGAAGCTAGAAGCATTATTAATCAGCATTATTATTATTACCTGGCCATTTGCAAAGTTCAGTAATTGGCATTTATTAGATCTTTCACTTGATGAGAATCTACAGTCATAATCCTTTGAGGGAAGGCACAATAGCAGTCCAAAGTGTTTTACAAACATTAATTAATCAATCTCAGGACTTTATAAAAAAATAGTACTATTGTATTCTAGATTCATGCGCCAAAACAATGCAGCAGGAGAGTACCTTGGGCTATTATTTTATAGACCTGCAGTAGTTTTCTATAGTAAGAGGAGTTAGGTTAGCATTATTATCCCCATTTTATAAACCAGTAAACTAAGGCACAGAGAGGTGAGAGAGTGTCAGAGCTAGGGTCGCTGATTATCTGTCTTTTGCTATAACCGCTAGACGATGGGGCCCACTGCATTCCTGGAAGTGAGAACGTATTGCTTTTACTCAGAAACAGTCCCAGCATCTGGTTTCTCTGTTACTCTGTCTGTGTGTGTGTGGGCACAGACTCACAACCCTTCCTGCTCTCATTCATCCACCCACATGCAAAGTGAGTGTGAAACGTCACCATTCCGATCAGGTAGAGGTTCACGTTCACTTTCCATGGGTGTAAACGATGGCAGAGGGTGTAGGGTGGTGGAAAATCGAGCTCCAGAGCTCTCTCTCTCGCTCTCTCTCTGCAAAAGGAACTAATGGAGTGCCGAGAGAGACGTAACAGTCGATTCCCCAGCACTGTCCCAAATGTCCTGGCAACAGGGACCTGCTGATTCTAACGCACAGTGGGGTGTAGGCATGCGGCAGGGTAGGGCAGGGGAGTTCATTGGCAAATGAAGGTTGTGCAGAGATTTGGGCATCTTCCACTGTGGGAGAGGAGGAGCACATGTTGCCTGTCTGTGTATAATGTGACTGCTTCACGCTACCTTGCCCTTGTAAAAATCCAGACTCTACTTCTATATCCCTGGGCCTCTTCTTTTTCTTTCTTTCCCCCCCCCCCCCACAAGCGCCTCCTAAAAGTCACTTCCACAAGTTAATACACCTCCAGGGCACAAGCGTCTCTTTGGGGGACTCCAGGGAGCCCGAGTATGTGATCTCCTTTATCTCCCATTTCTGTTTGTCTCTTTAGATTCTAATGGTTTTGATGTTTTATTAATGGTCCCGTTCTCTTCCAGGCGGCTGGAGTCCTGCCTGTCATTGGGGATTGACAGCTAAACACCAGGAAAGGAGAGGGGGAGCAACATTTAGCAGTTGAAGCAAGGTAGTGGGACTCTGGGATTCTATTCCCAGCTCAGTCACTGACCTTGGGCAAAGCGCTATGTGCCTCAGTTTACCTATTTTTCAAAATGAATAATAATCCCTCGCCTGCCCTCGCAAGGGGCTTTCTCAGTTTTCATTAATATCTGTAAAGAGCTTTGAGATTCTTGGATGAAAGATGTGATAGAAGTGCAAAATATTAATTAGTTTATTAAGAATTAATTAATTCCTCCAACAACTGCAAAAGAGAAAAAAAAAAGATTCATGAGTGGCTCAGAGGGTTGCATATGTCCTGTCTTGCTCTTGCTGCTGGACCTCACTGGAAGCCTTACTGTGAACATGACTTGTTTTAGTTTATTGCTCTTTCCCCTAAGACTAAGGGTATGTCTATGCGGAGGAGAGGGGGAAGGAGGAGGGAAGGTGTGTTGCTATCTTTGCTTAAAACAGCAGCAAAGACAGAAGAGAGTTGGCTTTCTTAGTTGTGTTTGTAGCTTGAGTTCAATCTAGAGTGACCAGATCGTAAGTATGAAAAATCGGGATGGGGGCGGGGGGGGGGTAATAGATGCCTATATAAGACAAAGCCTCGAATATCAGGAGTGGGATTGTCCCTATAAAATCGGGACATCTGATCATCCTATTTCAACCCCCAGGCTGGTCTATAGGCTTTCATTCAAGCTGCTAACCTGAACTGTCATGTCTTCACGGCTTATTTAACCTGAGTAAGAGCCCTTTTTTCCCCCTTTCAGTGCAGCCTAAGACAAAAGAGGCCCAGTTGTTAGGAGCTGGCTACCTGTAATTTGGGAGGAAAAACCCCTGTTAAACTTACTACAGCCTTCCCCAGTATTGCCCCTTCCATCAATAGATAGAGAGCAAGGGCTTTGCATGCAAGTGTTCCCAGCTGTATCGTGATGTTGCCACATGCCATTGTGCAAAATGAGAGGACAAAGCTATTTAAGTTCTATGTATATTATGATGTCACAGTGCTACAGCAGCCAATCAGATGAGATTTCAATGCTCAGGTATTTCTAACTCCATTATTATTATTTCTCTTACAGTAGTGCCTAGAGGCCCTAACCAAGATCGGAGCCTGATTGTGCAAGGTGCTGTACAACCACAGTGTAAGGTTATGTCTTCGCTGCCATTAAAGATGGTTCTGTTTAATTTTTTACAGCAAGAGAGCTAACTCGTGTTAATTATCTCACTGTAAAACCATAGCTTTTTCGGCAGGGAAGACATAGCCGACAAGGCGGACTCACAGACTTTTAAAGCAAGAAGGGACCATCGTGATCAATGGCCTTGAGAGCGCCTGCAATTAAAAGCCAGCTTTTGATCACCATTACTCAGATCATGTAGCATCTTACTCTGCAAGCAGCCTCATTGAAATAAATGGAACTACTTGCAAGGGATTTCAGCAAAGTGCTCTCTGGGACCCCGCCCCCAAAATGTTTACCTCGACTTGCTCACGTGTGTGAAAAATACAAACTGCCTGACCTCCGTGAGGGTTTTATCACATGCTCGTTCACACAGGGTAAGACCACACCTTTACACAGCGCACAGTCAACCTGTGGAACTCCTTGCCAGAGGATTTTGTGAAGGCCAGGACCACAACAGGGTTCTAAAAAGAACTAGATAAATTTATGGAGGATAGGTGCATCAATGGCTATTAGCCAGGATAGACAGGGATGATGTCCCTGGCCTCTGTTTGCCAGAAGCTGGGAATGAGCAACAGGGGGATGGATCACTTGACGATTACGTGTTCTGTTCATTCCCTCTGAAACACCTGGCACTGGCCACTGTCGGAAGACAGGATACTGGGCTAGATGGACCTTTGGTCTGACCTAGTAGGGCCATTCTTATGTTATGTTCTTTTTTTCCTAGTGAAGACAAGACCAATGTGAGTAAGGCTAAATAGGCAAGGGTTATCTTCATCTCTGAGTACCAGATGGGAAACTGAAGCACACATTGATGAAGTGACTTGCCAGAGGTACGCCTGTGGTACAGTCAGACTTTGAACCCCAGATCTCAAGTATCAAGGCAGTATTTTTACCACCCGCCCATCCTTCTTTTTAATACGGGAACATTTAGTCTCATTTGTAGTCTCCTCCACTAAGCTTGCCCCAGTCCTGGCCTGTAGCTGCACCTCCTAAGAAAACTTCCACTGCCTGCGACGTCTCCTCCTCACTTGTCTTCCCCTTCAGTCAGACTCGTGCAATTATCTGCCAAACCCGGTATCCTTGGCACTCCCACTCTGCCCGCTGCCTCCTCCCCTCGCTCCTCGCACCAGAGGAACTTGCAGTTAATACTGGGAGTGCGTTTGCTAGTGGAGGGGGCGGATCAAGGTGGTGGAGGCTCCTTTCAAAGGGAAGCTGAAGAGGTTTGGAGGAGAGGCGGGCCTGACTGCAGGTTTCCCCAGAACGTCTTAATAAAGTCACTTTCACACATCACTTGAAAGCCGCCTGACAACGTTCTCTCTTTAGCAAAGAAAATATTGTACAAGTTAATAGCCCTTCAGGCACAGACACATGCAGGCCCTTTGCACTCGAGCCCCGACGGTGTTTTTCTTCCGCTCGTTCTCAATGTCTTTTCAAAGCCTTACGGCCTGTACAGGAGCTGTGGTCCTCAAGACTGTGCCTTTGAGGGTCGATCTTCCCAAACAGGGAATCTAGAGTCATAAACTGAACCCCGATCACTGCTTTGCACTGGATTCCCCACCGGCAGCACCTGCTGCTATTCTCACACTGGGCTGCCCACCGATAACTCTTCCATCGTAGTTCAGTCCTGACCTGCAGCATCCTTTGGTGTGATGATACACTCCAGAACAAAACAGACAATACCTCAAAAGGTATTCAGGTGCCTAACTCCCACTGGAGTTAGGCACCTGTACCAGTGGGACTTTGATGGAATCCCTTTGAGGATCTGGCTGGAGTGATCACTGAGCCCACAGGAATCATCACGGCAGAGCAATATGCAGGCCAGATGTTCTAGGGAGCCCTGAACTATGAGAAGTTCATGCCCAGCTTCCCACGTGTGCTTTGCTGGAGAGGCATGCCTGCCATGCTTTTCTCTCTGGACGGCAGCGGGCGAGGATGATGCACCATTTCATTTCCGTGGACTAGCGGCGAGAAGCAGGTACTCTCATGGTCAAGGACAGGGTATGGGGATAGGTGTCTGTGTTTTTAACAACAGAACTGTGCCAGCAAAAACCTTAGTTGCTTTTGCTGGTATGGTTTATTTTGCTCGATGACCAGAATATGCTGTGGTGGCAAAAAAGGGTTATTTTGCTGCTGTAACTGTCTACACGAGGAGCGTTCTGTGGCATAGCTATCCTTGCAAGGCTTTTATATGCAGACAAGGCTTAAGGCACTGGACAGAGACTCCGGAGATCTGGGTTCAGTTCTGGCTCTGCCATAGACTTGCTGTGTGGCCTGGGGAAGGCCTTTAATCTCTCATTGCCTCAGTTCCTCCACTTGTGCGCAAGGGTCCAGTGCATTTGGAAGGGGTGCTGCAGATCAGGACTGAGCTAGTGGGAGCCCAGTGTGAGAAGAGCAGGAGGTACTGCTGGTTGGAAATCCAGGGCAATGTACAGATGGATGTGGGGAGCCCAGGACTAGACTAGCAGGAAGGTGCTGCAGCTCTGGATTGAAGTGCAAAGGCAGAAAGGGGTGCAGGCAGGTCAGGACTAAGAGCAGGAATGGAAGGCCCATGCCAGTGATTCTGCAATTCCATAAAACTTCTCCCAGGTGCAGGCCATGGACAAAGTCCTGGTGGGCTTTGCATGGTAAAGCTAGAAATATCTATAGAGACGGGTTTTGTTTGCTTCCTTTCCTTTTATCATATTCAAAACCACCGTCCTCCATCCTCTGCCTCCCCAGAAAGCAGCTCCCTCAGCGAATGCCCTCACCAGAGCCCAGCAATTGATTTAACCTCTGTTATCTCTCCGATTAGCCCAGCCATGGTACAGATAGTTAGCTCTTATCAGCCCATTAAAGAGTCAAAGAATGCTGTTACCAGTTTTTTTTATCTCCAAAATGCACACAAAGCCCCGCTGATTATTCTATTAATTTGTTAATGAACCTGTCTTGCCAGACAGATTCTCTGCTCCCTTGCAAGGCAGGGATGGGGAATTCAATCTTTCTAGGGGCCCAGGCCCTTGGCTCAGAGAGTTTTTAGCTTAAAACTACTATAGGATCTGAAACAGAAGTTCTTCACCCCCAGACATCTGCCAAACAGATGCATGCAGTGATTTGGGAACCGCTTCAGCATTGTGAGATAGTAAGTCTGGATGAGGACGTGGTAAATTGGTGACCAGACAGGTAGGAGAACAGACGCTATATGTTCTGGGGCCCAGTGTTTTGCATGACTCTATGGAAACCCCCCTAACATAAGTAAGGCCGAGTGTAGCTTTGTTGCTACCAACACAGGCATTACTTTTCTCAAGTGGCCAGAGATTTTGGATGCCTCCGATTTTGGGTGCCTAACAGGAGATGCCAAGGACCTGATTCTGAGAGGATCTGAGCATCTGGAATGCTAATTCAAGCCAACGGGAAAAGATGGGGCTCATAACCTCGGAAAATCAGGCCCACGGCTCCCAGAAATACAGGTGCCCAAAGTCGGAGGCCACAGTGACATCACAGAGGCTGTAGGAATTCCATGGCATTCTGAATCCTTGGGCACACTGATGGGGGATTGAGTCACAGACTAAGTGACTTGCCCGAGGTCAAACAGAAAGTCTGTGGCGGAACGAGGACTTGAATCCAAGTCCTAGGCTAATCTGTCCTAACCACCATCCTTCCTCTCCACAGCTATTAAGGCTAGATTTTTTTTTTTTTTAATAACTAAAGCTGAGATTCTCATGAAACAACATGACTCTGGGAGCTTGTCTAAGGGGAAAAAAAGCTCAAACACTGTGAGATTTGGCACCACTTATATGAAACACAGGGCTGCCCCTTTCCTCCTCACAGCACTCACCTGCCTCCATTCTTTTCTCCTGTCAATTTTCTACTGCTTACAGCAGAGGGCTGGGTGACAGGGCTGCCGAGTTCTTTTCCCAGCTCTGCCACTGGGTTCACTGTGGTCTTGGGCATTGCCTTGACACCCCTCCCCCTCCCCGTCCTCAGTTCACCCATCTGTAACATTTTCAGTGCATCAGACAATACAGCAAATACTCTGCGGTCACTGAGGGTTGGTCGGTGCAGAGGATGAGGGCAGCTAGACAACCACTTACAGCTTCACACTAAACCCAGCCCGGGGGCTGCTGGACATGGGTTCCCCGAGGGGCCATCTCCCACTGGAGACAAGTCAGAGCACAGCATGCTACTGGCATGGCCTCTCTTCACTGGGGCTGCAGGGAGGCGGTATTAAACCTAGCTATCCTGCCTCTATGCCTTCTGGGATCTCCCCAGAACGAGGGAGGTGTGGATGGTTTTCACTCTGGAGGCTCAAAGAGAGCAGGGAAAGGCATAAATCTGCCCCAACATCTGTACCTCCAAAGAAAGGCACCAGGGAAATGCAGAATAATATTACTACAGTCAGAAAATACCATGGGAGTGGCCGTGGGCATTCTTGGGGCAATTTCTCCTGCCCCTCACGCAAGGGAGAAGTGGAAATCCTGTTTCAACAAAGAAGAGAGTGACAGGGATTCAAATTAGGGTGCTGCCGAAGAGTGGGAGGAGAGAGAGACAAAATATCTAGCACCATATTAAGAAAGGTCTATCTATCATAAAGGCTCTATGCTTTCACTTATGGTGAGGACAATTAATTGCCTCCCTGCCAGCCCCCCGCCCCCCTCACCTCACTCCTTCCAGAAAACTGTTTCCTTTTCAAATTTATTTTTAGACAAAGATAGCTGGATGCTTAAGTATTTCTAAAGCTGCCAATTGCACAACAAATTAAATGCATAACCCCAGTGCACTCTGGGGAGGAATACATTATGGACAAAAGAAACCTGTCATCACACCCACACACAACATTGTTTACTTTGCACTCGTACACGACTCTGCTGTCACTGTGATCCGTGATTCCCGAAGGTGAAAGACAAAAGGCAGAGAAATTCCCAGCAGCTCAAAAAGTCCCCATCTGATGGCCACAAGTGTCACTCGTCCCCAAATCCTACAAGATTGCAGGGGGCTTGGATCGGGAAAGCAGCTGCAGACATGATCCAAACCACCAAAGTCAAAACGCCCCAGGCTTCAAGGTGATCTATCTGAATCCAGTTCTGGATCCATATGTTGCAAACAGGCCGTATGTCTGACTCATCAGCTGAACCAAAACGCTGGATCCGAACTCCTTGGCTTTTGGAGTGCTAAAAATCTAGACCCAAATATTGTGATTTTGAACTGGTGCCTAGTAGAAATGAAAGGAGGCTTTCAAAATTCAAAATCCTGCAGCAGGGAGTTATTTGGAAAGTCTCTCCCTCATTCCAAGATGCCCCATTTACTGCTATTTTCTCTTCTCCATCTCAATCTGGGGCCCAAATTGTTCATCCTGTTTTCACGCTGAAAGGTCAATGGGTTTGTTCTAAAAACCAGAGCTGATCTTACATAGTAACCTTGTTGGGGCTTAAACCTATGTAACCCATGTTCGAAAAACGCCAAACCCTCCCCGTCAATTGTTGAGTATCACTTTGACTCCATTGCTCTGAACATTCTCATTTCCTCTTTACATTTTGACCCTCTACCCCAAGTCTTCTCCTGCACTTTTCTTGAATCCTCAGTGGACTTATTCAAGAAAGATTCTTTAAACATGGCATTAAAATAGGGTGAGAATATTTTCCCAAATGGAAAACGGGACACCCACGGGCCGGGCTGAGGGCCCCCTCTTCTTCCCCACTCAGCCAACCCAAGTGCTTCCTGCCTCCCACCCACGTGGAGACAGCTCAAGGACCCCTTCCCCCCCATGGGGCCGGTCCAAGCCCCCCAGCGTGGGGCCATCCCCTTGCCGCCCACCTCCCAAGCCCTCCCTCCTGCACAGGACTGGCTTTGCCGCTTGCCCCCCCTCACCCCGCACGTTCCTCCACACTCCACTAGTGGTAGCACCCCCCTTTTTTGACAAAAAGTCAGGACAGCCAGGACAGGGCTTAAAATGGGACTGTCCAGGCCGAAACGAGACATATGGTCACCCTATATTAAAAACAAAAGCACTGGAGAACCAAGCTGAATCACCCGGGTGTGGGCTAGTTGGCCTCACAGGTCCAGTCCATCTGAAATTGGCTGTTATTCACCAAGTCACAATATGTTTCCATTGCACAAGGTCCCGCAATATTCTTGTATGTTCTCTGCAGTCAAGATGACGGGGTAAGTACTTTAAGGAGTATATAAAAAGTAAAATATGGGATTACAAAACTGAAAAGGGGAGCGGGTGTGAGAGAGACAAGGAGCACGACTTCGTTACCCATGAACAAGGGGTTAACTTGAGCTCAGCTGCCTCCTAGGGTGACCAGACAGCAAGTGTGAAAAATCGGGACAGGGGGTGGGGGGTAATAGGAGCCTATATAAGAAAAAGATCCAAAAATCGGGACTGTCCCTATAAAATCGGGACATCTGGTCACCCTACTGCCTCCTTCCCTGTCTTGCGGAGATGCTCAGAGGAAAGATTGTAAATGTGTCTGCTTAGGAGACAACGTTTTGGGGAACATACCCAGTGCCAGAGCTCTAGGACCCAGAGCCGAGATGTTTTCTCTTTATTTTTCTTTTATTCTTGTGTTAATGAGGGATTTTGATCTCTATTTAGCCATGCTCTTCCCTGAGGGAAAGATCTTGGTGGCTGCTGTTGAATTTGTTTGTTTCTCTGTTTCTGCTGAGTCACTCCACCTGCTTAGCATACGGTTAAGCCTTTTTCTGGCCCACCTCTGGAGTCTGAACTGTTAGGGTGATGCCGTGGGATGCTGCGGTTGAGGGTCACATTTCCAGAGGAAATCAGGAAGGGGAGATGTCCCAGATCAGGGCTAATCCTACAATCCAATTGTAGAACACCTAAAATCCCAGGGTGTAACGTTCAGGTACAAAAATACAAAGGTGGTTGTCTTTACAGGAACTCAATATCATCCAATGGCATTCGTCCTGGCAGGACATGAGGCATGTTGAAACTCAGGCTCTACACGTTCTCGTCTCAATGGGGACCACTTCCCTCTTCCCTGCTTGCACCTTTCTGTCCAACCAGTGCTTGATATTTGAATCTAAAGGTTAGATACGTGTGGCCACGAGGATAAAAGGCCACAATCAATTACTGTGTCTGCTTGCCCATTGGAGTCAATTTTTAATTATGGTGATTTGGTATTTTGGGAGGTGTGGGGGTGAGGTGTAAGAAGGGAGAATTGTGTGCGCGTGTGTGTGTGTGGGGGGGGTTAAATTAGGATTTGTATTTTGCATAGACATTCCTCTAACCGCACGGTGTACAATGCATGGAAACGCTCGTTTTCCTTTTGCTGCCATGCGATGATTCAGCAGAGATGGTGACTGTAAAGACACAGCCAAAAGCTGCTGGCCAAAATGTTTCCAAACGGCAGCAACTCCGAAGGGAAAAATATTCCCACCACAGCTGCCAAAGAAATACACCCTCACGCCCAGTCTCCTTTGCAAGTTTGCTTATATTCCCCCTTTAAGCATTTGAAGGAGCTTCCAGCTCCCTGTCCCTGAGCCTCAATCAGACCTGCACAGAGCACCTCCAGGCTCACTGACTCTTTATGCCCTTTGCCAAACCTGCCAGTGTGGAGGCCCATTAGTGTCTATCACCCATGGTGTGGGGCAGGACGTGTTTCCCGATGCAAGTTTTAAACTACATGGAAATATTGTATTTCCCCCAGCATCACACAGGCAGACATTCAGTCACAGCACCGCCCACCCACGGCTTTGTACCGGGAGCTCATGTTCAGCTGATTAACCACCGGGACTCCCAATCTTTTTCAGAGTCACGGCTTCCCGGGACAGAGTCCCCCATCCTGTAAGCACGACCTAGCTTCTTTGTTCTGAGATGCACACACTGATATTTAGCTGTATGGAAATGCAGAGTTTGCTTGCGACCAGTTTACCAGGCCATCCAGATCATTCGGTAGCAGTGACCTGTCCTCTTCGATATTTACCAATGCCCTGATTTGTGTGTTCTCTGCAAACATTTGCTTACAGCAACACGCCCCATGTACTCCAAACAGGAGTACCCCCGCCATGCTGCTCGGACACACACACAAACTCAGAGCAACACGTACACACTGACCATCACATACACACCAGACACACACAACAACACTCCCAACAGCCCAGACTCACATCCACAGCTACCTCCTCTCTGCCTTTTGTAATAATTAACTATTTAAAATTCTAAGAGTGCTAATGGCAGCAGCACTGGGCTGGGTTCTCATTAGCCAGGATCAATTCTTGTTGACTATTCGCCTCCAGGGGCGGATGTGGACAGAATGAGCTGATGATTTCTCTCTTGCTATGCCAAAGCTAATGAGTGGCTGCCGCTATTGTGGTGCAGTCACTCTCCTGTAATCAGTCAAAATAACAAGCAACAGCACCTTCTAGGGACGCGAGGTATTCTACATAAATATACATAGACAGCCAGTCATGCCAATGGACTCACATCTCAATGAGCCATGGCGCAGTCCTCCCCTAACTGTGGGCGGATGGAAAAACCCACAGCCCTGGAATTAGTTTAGAGTCTTTAAAGCACATCACAGCCACGCTGGGGAGACTCAGGGTATATGATATGTGATGCTATCTACCCGCACTGTCCCAGAGCCTTAAGTGTCCATCATCCCTGAAGAAGCACTTCCATTGAATAACACTGAGCTCCTCTAAAAACCAATAATTATATGCGTCCTTCAGGGGAGCTGGGATTTTGAGGCCTGTGCAAATTAGGGTGATCAGACAGCAAATGTGAAAAATCGGGACGGGGTGGAGGGTAATAGGAGCCTATACAAGAAAAAGCCCCCAAAATCGGGACTGTCCCTATAAAATCGGGACATCTGGTCACCCTAGTGCAAATACAGCTGGTTGGGGAATGATTTTATTTTTCCTGGGGATTTTTTTCCTCTCATTTTTGTTGACATTTTTCTTCTAAAAATTTCAGGAGGAGAAGAGGGTGTTTGACAGACTTACTCCTCCAAGGCAATCCATCCAAACAAACAAACCAAACTGATAGTGCCATCAATTCCTAGCTTCCAGAGCGAGAAACTACAACACAGTCAACTCAACTGTCATCTCCCTGGCAATGTTAGAACCCGCCCCCTCTGTACCAGCTCAACCGCTCAGAGCCTAAGGGTCCGGTTACATGTAGCCAGCTGGCAGGAGTTTAAGAGAACTCTCCTTTTGTCGCTGGGGCATAGCATCCCAGCTACGATCAACTCTGACCAGAAACCTGCCCTCACCCCTGTACTTAACTCCATCAGCCTCATTCAAAGATGGTACCCACGAAGGACGTTCAAAACCATTTATCCCTAAGAGGCATCACAAGTGAGATTAAGCACCATACAGTCTGAGCAGGGCGTGCGGGGGAGAGGGGAAACCTTTTTGATATTGACAAAGTACGGAGCATAAGTCAGAGATCTTTAGAGTGAAGCGATCCATGTTAAATTACCTTGCTCAGGAACTCCCGGTATTGGAGATCTCCATGCCTGGAGCCATAAACAACAGAGAGGGCAGTAACTGTCCTAACTCATTGGGAAATGTAGCTAAATTAGGATGCAAAATACAGGCTCTAATTAAAGAGCTCACTCTGTGAGACAGAGAGAGGAGAGCCCGGACAGGGAAAGAGGAGCTTTATGCAATTAGGGGGGACAGTGTTTTTCCAGTGAGTCAATGAGCAGGTAGCCATGGAGTTGGAAGCATGTCACCCCGGAGATGCTGGAGGATGGCTCACCCATGTGAAGATGCAAGCAGCATGTCATCTAGGGACAGAGGGGGAGAAGCGAATGTCATTTCCAATCAGGCCTCACACGGGCAGGTCACAGGACAGCAGGAAAATGAGAATTGGCAGGCGCCTTCGCCGAATGACCAAGCAAACCTATTTTTGCTCCTTATCAGCAATTAGGCGAAGAAATTAAACTGGCACCTTCTTAACGGCCTGCTGTCACCCAGGCGGATGAAAGAATCCTCCATCCTGAGCCTGGAGACAACAGCAGGACCAGACTCGTAAACAGCCAGGATCTGAAAGCACTTCACCGATATCAACGTAGTCCCAACACGGCTGCGAGGTGGGGAAGATCATCCCTGTTTCACAGGTGGGGAAACTGAGGCACGGAGCAGGGCCATGACTTGCCCAGAATCAGACAACAAAGCTGTGGCAGAGCCAGGAATGGAATGTAAGGCCTAATTCTATTTGCCATGGGATATGAGTAACTCCCAGCTTTTTCATCTAAAAAAAAGAACAGGAGTACTTGTGCCACAAGTACTCCTGTTCTTCTTTTTGCGGATACAGACTAACACGGCTGCTACTCTGAAACCAGCTTTTTCATCTGGATCTATTGTTGTTGGTGGGTTTTTTTAATACTAGGGACTGAGGAAGCTAGCAGAGTTTGAAGTTTTTTTGCAGGTTTGCGGTTTGTAGAAACTTTTCAAATTTGTGAATCTTCCCCTGGGCTCTTCTATGATTTAAATCCATGAATTCGCGATCCCAGAAGGAATTCATCTTGGAACAAACCAATACAAAGTTTAGGTGTATGTAGGTAGTGTGTGTGTGTCAGTATATACGTGTGTGTATACAAACACACAACTTTAATAGGTGTTACTCAGCTCTAACAGTGAGAAAATCAGGTCTTAGGCATCCTGACTCCCAGGCTTCTGCTCTAAACATTAACCACTGCAGTGTTGCAGTGTGTTATTAAACAGCTGCTCCATCCCATCCCAGTCCCAGGTGAATAAGAGAGGAGACAGTCGAGAAAGCTGTATTCTATTCAGTTCTATTCTGGTTCCCACAACACACCCACGGTGCAATCTGAGGGCTTGGCTACTCCTGTGAGTTAATGTGCAATAAAGCAGCCCCGGGTGCACTAGCTCACTCCCCGTCCACATTGGGAAGGCACGCAGAGCGCTCTGACTCCGCGGCTACAGCACTGCTAGTACTCCATCTCGGCGAGTGGAATAACGTTTGCTGTGCCTTGGCTACAATGCACGGGCATCAGTGTGAATGAGGCGTTGGGTTACTGCGCTCTGATCGGCCTCCGGAAACATCCCATAATCCCCTTAAGTCAAGTGGCCACTCCTGTCATTGTTTTGAACTCCTGTAGGAATGCGGAAATGCCCTTTCAAAGCTCCGTTTCTGACAGCCGGCATGCAAGCCATTAGTGTGGAATGCTGTGTGTGTGAGCGGGGGGGGGAAGAGGGGATCTGCTACTGTCTGAACTTACAAGACAGCATGCTGACATGCTCTCAGCCCCCCAAAACCCCACTCTCTCTCCCCCCACATACACACAACACACTCCCTGTCACACTCCACCCCACCCACCCCCATTTGAAAAGCACGTTGCAGCCACTTGCATGCTGGGATAGCTACCACAATGCACTGCTCTCTGTGACCGTTGCAAGAGCTGCTAATGTGGCCAGCAGTCACTGTAGACAGACTGCAGCGCTTTCCCTACTGCGCTCTCCGAAGGCTGGTTTAACTCACAGCGCTCTACATATGCAAGTGTAGCCATGCCTAGGCCTGCACATGCTATATCAACGCAAGGCACTAGTAATAAAAATCCAAGGTGTGGGAACTCAGTTTGCCTAATTCTGAATCCACTCCAAAAATCATATGGTTGAATGTTCAGTTTCAATAGGAGTGAAATGGTTTCATATGCCCATCAAGAGACCCAGAAAAGAACAGCGGAGTGAGGAAGAGGGGAGAATCCTAAGAAAGAAAGAAGAAAAAAAAAAGCCCCACAGCATATATGTGTTCGTATGTACACACAAATGGGGCCCAATGGAGGAAAACTAAAAGCCTGGAAGTTTCACCTTTGCTGCTCCCTGCATCCCTGTCTGCAAAGTCTCGTTAGCAGAAAAGGAGAGTACATACACACACACAAAGAAAATTATATAGTTCCTCATTTTCCGTGATTAGGGATAACAATAGTTCACAGGCTCAGAAACAGCATGAACAGAAGCCATTTCTAGCATTCACCCTGTGCCATGTTACTTTTGCAACTGCAGGATGAGAAAAACAAAGTTTGTGTCTCAAGACAAAAACCTAACCCGTAGGCAGGTCTGAAGGCAACCCGACTTGTGTCAGCTGTGGCCCTATTACACAGCGCAGGCTTCCCCTGAGAGAGGAAAATAGGCTTTTTCATATAGCACTTTTAATCAGTAGATCTCAAAGTGCTTTACATACGATGATCAGTATCAACTCCGGGTTACAGGGGGAGAAACTGAAGCACAGAAGCCTAGTCTTGAGTAGGGAAAAAAAAGGGGTGTTCTTAACTAGCGATAAAAGCCTAATGGAGGCAAGGCAAGGCAGTGTGTAGTTTTCACATGAGTTAGCAGGACAAGGTGAAGCCTTGGCTTCGTAGGGTTTAACTTGACCGGCCAACTTGTGGGAAAACTATAAACTACCTTGTTTTCTCTAATCAAGACCAGCCTTCCCCCGGCTTCCAGTGAAGACCCAGAGAGATGAAGTGACTTGCCCAAGGTCACCCATTTAGACTACTGGCAGACATGGGAACAGAACCCTGGATAGAGAGACATCCCGGTGCTGTACTCATTAGATCAGACTGCCTCCCCAATCACTCTTGACATCACTGCTTATTAAAGGGAGTGGGGAAGGAAAAGATTGATGAATTGGAACTGATTCTGCAAACTCCTCAAGGTAATTTGAGAGATTTGCAGAACTCCACTAGTTTGTCCATCTTGAACAAAGGGGAAATCTAGCAGTCAAGACGGTCCGTCACTTCACCAAGAGGGGAGGAGGGAAACAAACAGACGCCTCAAGGCAGCCTGCTTGCTGAAAATCAATAATTAGTATTAAAAAATGGATCTATTTCCCATTGGAACAGACAGCTCAGGGCTTTGCCATAATTCTGAGGAACAGTCAATATTTACTGAGAGTGTCTCAAGTAAAGATTGAACTTCGATTTACTGAGCCCATTATTGTGCGTTAATAATATGCCAATTGATTATTAAACCATATTTACAGAGGTTATGAAAAATGGGCTGGGAAAAGCAAGGGTCTCTGCTGCAGGGTTATGATAACTAGGGAATGTAATTGCACAAGGCGGCCTTAGCCAAACTAGCTTCATGTTGTTAAAACACATTTTATGAAGGCATTAAAACAATTCAGAGCGGGAGATTACCCGGGACGAGTCACAGCACTCGGGCAACAGGACACAGTTCAGCTCAGCGCCCCACAACGTGCAACTGTTTATTCATTTGGATGATGGCTGCGCCTCAGGGCTCCAACTTGGATCACAGCCCCATTGCGCTAGGTGCAGCCCATACACAGCACCCGACTGGCCCTGCCCTAAAGAGAGCACAGTCTAATGCACAAGACAGAAAAAGCATGGGAAGGGAAACTGAGGCACAGAGAAGTGAACTGATGCACCCAAGAGAGTTTGGTGGCAGGACCAAGAATTAAACCCAGATTTCCAGAGTCCCAACCCCGACCTTAACCAGCCTTCTATGTATACTCCTGGGACTACATAGCTAGTGATGAGCAGCACCTGAAGGCTGTGTGCTTTCTCCAACTACTCAAACTCTCACGTGGGCCTCTGGGATAGATTTAAAATTCAATTTACAAACGGTTGTTGTTAGTTTGACACCAATAATTGTCCTGACAAAGTGTAAATTACCTATGCACAGCAGCCTAAGCACTTTTACAGCAAGGCCCGTGTGAAATCGGCACACTTTGTTCTGTGAATTTTCACTTGCAAGTTGCCAAACCTGTCAGACTTGAGCGCTGCATCTTTCCGCAACAAAGCTAAACTAACCACAAGGACGTCTCTCCTATTGAAATAACTCGGGCACCGGTCCTGGTGACGCAGTCTGCACCATGCTGTGTTTTTTAGCAGCTGGGAGAGGCTGCTGCACAGCGTTCAGAACTGGCACGTTGCTGAAATTTGCATTGGGAATCTTTGCCATTTTAGATTTTCCACTATGTGTCCACAAATGTCACTTCTTGCGACACGTTCAGCAAAACCATCAATGCTCATATTGAAAAATACTGGAAAACATCAATTTGTGCAGGCTTTTTGTACGTTAAGTCATGCTCGTTTTACTGACAAACTAGTGAAGGGAATTGTTTTGTCCAACCTGTTCCCCCTCTTCCCCCCACCCCCAACTCTCGATCTGGAACTCTGAGCTTTGCATTCGTTGTTAACTTTGAACGCATCCCCCGAACAATTCGACCGAAGCCTCCTTTTGAAACGAAGCCCTCGCTGCTGAGGGGCAGGATACCAATTACTGTGCAATCCAATGCAATAGTTCATAACAGGTGACTGTTTCATAGTGATGGGAATGGCTTCAATTTGGAATGAGATACCCTACCACTGCTCTTCAGTGGATTGCTGCTCTCCAGGCATTGACACTTTGTTTGGCTTGTGGCACAGGCTACAAGGAGATTTTGAACCCTCCAAGATCCGGGCTATTGAAAAACAGGCTGTTGGTCTGGCCTATGCTGAAGTCAGAGGTCACTTGCAAAATCCAGATCTGTGTATGGAGTTGGAACTTTCCCAAAACCCAGCCTCATTTGGATCCCGGGATTCGGTTCAGGCCCACATCCTAACGAAAACGTTGCAAAGCTAAAGCATTGGGACCCTGCAGAGTTGCACTTTGTACTCTCTGCACACACATTGCTTTGGTCACATACTAAGTAAACTTATTATGCCTGGTCTATTAGGTACATTTTAAATACTGCTGATAAAATATATATGGAGATCTAAAGCAGAGTTTAAAAAACCCAGGAAATTAAAATTAAATACAGATCCAGTCGGCATTATCACTTCCAAAGGGGAGTACCCGCAGGGAGAGTGGTTTTCTTGAATTATTTGAAGGTTGGTTTTAATTTTTCTCTGCCTCTGTGCCCCACGCCATTTCTGCTCGTATCTTATCCTGCACGCCCCCATATGCAGTAGCAGAGCCATAGTTCTCTACTTATGAGTTTGATCCCACCCCCATAAGGAGGGGAAGGGGCTCATAATTCATGCCCCATGCTCTCCAAGGCAGTGGGGTTGAGCAGGCAGCAGGTGGCAAAGGTTGGAGAGATGTGGATTTCTTCAAGATGACATTTGGAAGAAGAAAAACTATCCCCCAGTCCTGTTGTGTTCCCACCTGATCCTGACACTGAAGGACTTTGTGCTGCCCCAGTGAAATCAATGGGAGTTTTCCATATGGCTCCAGTGGGAACAGAATTAAGCCCTGTCAGGGTTCCTTCCCCACTCTGAACTCTGGGGTACGGATGTGGGGACCCGCATGAAAGACCTCCTAAGCTTATTTTTACCAGCTTAGGTTAAAAACTTTTCCAAGGCACAAGTTCCACCTTGTCCTTGAACGGTATGCTGCCACCACCAAGTGATTTAGACAAAGAATCAGGGAAAGGACCACTTGGAGTCCTATTCCCCCAAAATATTCCCCCAAGTCCTACACCCACTTTCCTGGGGAAGGCTTGAGAATAATCTCCTCGACAATTGATACAGGTGAACACAGACCCAAACCCTTGGATTTTAAGAACAATGAAAAATCAATCAAGTTCTTAAAAGAAGTATTTATTTAAAGATAAAAGAATCACCTCTGTAAAATCAGGATGGACGATAACTTTACAGGGTAACAAAAGATTCAAAACACAGAGGATTTCCCCTCTAGTAAAAACTTTAAAGTTACAAAAAAACCCAACAGGAAAAACCTTCCTCTTAGCACAGGGAAAATTCACAAGCTAAAACAAAAAATATTCTAACACATTTCCTTGCTATTATTCACTATTTCTGTAATATTAGATGTATCATTTCAGTGGGAGCTGGATTACTTGCTTGGTCTCTCCCTTTGTCTCCAGAGAGAACACCCACACAGCACCAAACAAAGCCTTTCCCCCCACTCCCCAGATTTGAAAGTATCTTCTTTCCCCATCAGTCCTTCTGGTCAGGTGCCAACCAGGTTATCTGAGCTTCTTAACCCTTTACAGGTAAGGAGGGATTTTATGCTACCCCTAGCTGTATGTTTACGACAAACCCCTTGATGCTCCAAAGAAAGACAGAATTCCTCAAGGGTTCCGTCATTGTTTCCTGGACAAAAAGCAATTCTGAACCCCAAGCTTAGCCATCAGTTGAACCCTGGCACATGAGCAAGAATTGCTGCAGTGACATATCTAGTCCCACTGAGACTCCAAATGTCCTCTAGGCTTCCGAGTCATTGTCTATTTTTGTGCCTTGAATCCTGAAAACACTTTGCTCTTCCATCAGAGGATTTCAAAGCACTTTGCAAACAAACAGATTAAGCCTCACTTTTTATTAATCCCAGTTCAGGAAACTGAGGCTTGGAAAAGTTGAAGAGAACGTCAACGGGAGAAATTAAAATTGGTCCCAGGAGACCTGGTTCCCAGTCCTGCGCTCTGACTGTTATATCACATTTCCCTCCCAGAGCTGGGAATAGAACCCAGGAGTCCTGGCGCTCAGTCCCCAGCTGTAATCAGAACTTCTCATCACAACCATCATTATTTTCTCATCTCCAGCTGCATCCTGTCTCTAATGCCCTGGTCTTGTGCAAGGAGGACGGACAGAGCCCGATCCAGGCCCAGTCCTCCTCCTTCCAATAGTGCCAGGAGGCTTCAGGAGGGAACTAGCCAGGATGAGCACTTGAGAGATACATGAACTTGTTTTCAGAATATGACTTTTTTTGCGGTGTTTGATGGAGTGGCAAAGCCTCCCTTGGAAGAGACTGGTCTGCAGCAGCAGCTGCTGGAGGGAAGGTGACAGATAGGGTACCGGAGAGCTTCCGTTTACCTCTCCTCTCTGGCTGACTGCAGCCGGAATGAAGATAATCTATGAGCGGTAATGTGCATCAGCATTGCTCTCTCCCCTGTATAAATCAGGAGGGCGAAGGCTTATTGAAAACAGTTCTTCTGGTGCTTGCCTCCTTCACGCCCACAGTATTATCCATCTGGCGCTGAAGGTCACACCAGCCTCACAGGAGGGGATAATCACCAGGTGAGGTGGAGGGGTTCGCTCTATCGTTTTCAGGGTGGAAGGAAAGCTTTTTCAGAACCAGATCAAGAGCTCTGGGGGTCCAACTTTTTGCACAGCTTTGCACAAGAGGCTGTGTGGTCCAATGGACAGAGCACTGTCACAAGAGCTGGGTTCTCTTCCCAGCTCCATCACTAGCTTACTGCGTGACCTTGGTCAAGTCACTTCCCCACTCTGTGCATTAGCTTCTCTTCCCGTGCTGCCTGTCAAGCAGGGCTGACTCTTAGCATGACTATGTGCAGCACCTAGCACCACAGGGCTCCTAGAGAGTCAGGGCCAATGTAAACACAAATTCATAATACTATCCATGCCTCAGTTTCCCCATCTATAACATAAAGGCATTACTGAGCTATCTGCGATGGAGGGGGGACTAAAGAGAGTTCATTAGTGTTTGCGGTTCTGAGTACCCCTGGAAACCAGGCCACTTTTATTTAGGTGTCTCATTGGAATCAGCGGCCCATCTTGAGGCAACCACGTTTGAAAACGTTGTCCTTGGTGCCTACTCAGAGGCCACATCCTACCTTTGAGCTCTGTGTAACTCCTGTGCCCCGCCAACTGAGACTGGTGGGAGACCGCTGTGGAACAAGGGAGGCGTACTGCCGGGAGCATAGATGCTGACCCATGGACCACCGGACCTGTGGAATTTGATCCTCGCACTCCACAGAACCAGTCTGCCCGGCTCAGGCATTACAGCAACTGCCAAGACAGCAGCACAGTGGGTTAGATAAAGGGGCTCAGACAGACGGATGCAGAGAGAGGAACGGGCAGACGGACGGCAGGCAGAGAGGCAACAGGATGGTCCTGGGCTGGAAGGCAGTGAGAGGAGCAAGCAGGTGGGTGCCCTCTGTGCTGAGCTTTGATCACGCATCCCCCAGGCAGCCCGCCGAGGAGCTGAGTTTCAGAGGCTGTGATTTATCAGCCCCGGTGACACAGCCAATAATCTCATCCCTCTTCCCGACACCGCGCTGGTGCAGCCGTGATGGAGCACCCAGTCAGACCGCATTTAACAGGCCGTGAGGTGTGACTGACGGGAGCGGGGGCCTCGCGACTCTACAGCCTGGCGGCCCATCGAACAACCCCACCTTGCGAACGCATCTGTCCCCTCCTCTAACCAGACTGAGCTCCTCAGGTCCAGCGCTCTTCCCCCCTCCTCTCCTTGGTTCCTGCTGCTCTCCCCTCCTCCTTAGCACCCATCTCAGGTTCCCTCCTGGCCCGACAGCTCTAATTTATCTGCTGCACAACTTAATTAAAGCCAACGCCAAGGAAGAACTGATCAAGTAATTGACCCAGCTCCGGATCGTTTTCCTCCCCCCGCCCCAGCCAAGGAACGACCCAATGCACCAGGCTTCTTTGCCTGCAGTGCATTCTGGGTTGGATTTGGCTTTTATTTCTACAGACATGGGTTATTTGTTTTTCCTACAGGACCCTGCATGCCACAGCCGCTCTTGTGGGGAGCCTCTTGGGTCTCCAGCTCATTGTTTCCAAGGGGAAAGGCTCACCCTCTCTACCCCTTCACGCCCTTTCTCAGGCCTCTCTGCTCACCTCCTTCTTCTCTCCTACACACATAAACAGGGGACGGGGTACAGGTTGGGATCAAACCAACAGGCTCAAACTTTGCCCATCGGTTTGAACCAAATCCTTGTTGGGGGGAGGGGGGCGTTGATAACGAAGATTGATTCAAACTTTTGTTCTTCTTCATTTCCATGCCGTTCTCCCCTTCCGAACCAAGGTCCATCTGGAATAGCCCTCCAGTGTTCTCATCCCCTGCCTCCCTGAAACCTCAACTAGTGAAAGCAAAGGGGAAGAAAAGGGGGGAAAGAAAGAGGGAGGAAGGAAAGAAAGAGTCGTGTAATAGCTAAAAATGAGATGACTAAGCCCTGTCTACACTACAGAGCTAGGTTGACGTAAGGCAGCTTATGTCGACGTAACCCTGTCAGCGTCTACACTAAAATGTCACTTCCCCCGATATACCTCTCCCATGACACCAACTTAACTCAATTTCCACGAGCGGTGTAGCGCTTAGGTCGATGCAGTTAGGTTGACGCCACGTCAGTGTAGACGCTGCGTTGCTGACATCGACTGGTGCTGCCTTTCAGAAACCATCCCACAATGCCCCACACGGGCAGGTAAATCGGTGCCAGCACTCCTTGCCGACACACGGCGCGTAGTGTGGACGTGTAAAACCGATTCAATTACTGCGGTGGCTGTCCGCTGACATAACCTACATCGACTTCATTTTGTAGTGTAGACTTGCCCTAAGTAATTTGCGGTGTGCTTCTTACATCCCCCAGCAAGCAGGGAGGTGTGATATGGTAGCAGTGTTGTAGATGAGGTGAAGAAAGCTTCAGTGAGGCTTCAAAGGCATGCAGGGAGACAGTGGGCAAAGCCGAGGAGGACTCCTTGCTACCAGCGTGAAAAGAGGTCACCATTCACAGAGGGCCAGCAGCGCCTGAACCTTCCAGACACCCCTCCTTTATTCATTATTATTTATACTGCAGTAGCACCTACTTGCCCCAGCCGAGATGAAATCTGCACCATGCTAGATGTTGTACATATACATAGTGAGAGACCATCCCTGCCCTGATGAGCATGCAGCCTAATTAGATAAGAGAGAAACGGTGGGTGGGGAACTGAGGCAGAGAGAGGTGAAGTGACTTGCCCAAGGTCACACAGCAGGTCAGTGGCAGAGCTGGGAACAGAATCTACCCACTAGACAACACTGCCTCTCCTTAGCTGTCCCAGTCTCCATAGATTTCCCTTGGGGCATCAAGCGCCCACATAACCAGTCAGGACATTAGCGCTCTTCCACGTATTGCTATGTAAACAAAACCTTCCAGTTGTTGGCTCCCTAATGGGTATCTGTGGCCCACTTTTGCTATAGGGACATGGTGAGTTTGTAGTGGCAACTTTATGCGAAACCCTCAGGTGGCTAAAAACCCAGGCTTGGGTATTTCTGACATTTTGGCCCTGCCATTCAAAGCCATAATTGATACCTGCTTCAGGAAAAAACTCCTGAATCAATAAGCATTTGTCCTTGGTATCCATGGCACGTTGGTGCCTCTGGATTCTCCGAGCCTGCTGCAAACCTATTTTTCTCCTTCCTCCGGCATCATCACTAAGGCTAGGTGCTGAGATAAACCTCTGAACCCCCTTTTCTCAGCTCTCCCGATCGATAACCAGCCCTCTGCTAATGACCTTTCCATCCCCCTTGTGGAGTGGATCAGTCAGAGATCAGGGCTGAGCCAGGAGCCTACTCATCCCTTCTTGGACACTGACTAATCACTGCCATTAGATGCAGAATTACAGACAAAGAAAGAAGACAGAGAAAGGACTGACCCGATGTTTAATGCAACTGATGACCAAGTGCCCATCGCAGCCGCAATGCTGAAGGAATTCTAATGTATCTCAGGGCAAGGCATTTCAAAGCCTTTCACAGCTCCCTGTCTACACCTGCCTGCAGCCGATTAGAAATCCCCTCTTGAGTGGTGCTCAGGCAACGAAGCCTCCTCATTGGGTGGAGCAACGTGGGAGAAAGAGGTTGCAACGGCTCAGCAAAGCTGTCATTTCATGGATCAGCCCTACCTGTCTGGGCTGATCTCTGAGACCGTCTTATCAACACTCATGCCGCACCACTGAGCTCCTTCCCCCAGATTAATTTCAGAGCGTTCCATTACAATTCAAAGCATGACCACTCTTTTTTCATAGCTGACCTGTTCATTTAATTACCCGGGAACCAGGAGAATGAGGGGGAAATGCATGAAATTGCCACTATGGGTGAGAAAAGTCACTGCATAAGAACAGCCCTTTTTGCTCAACACATCACAGCCCTGCATGTCTGAGCCCTACGGAACTACACGCTATAATGACAAAGTAAGTTTGGGGGCCTGTAAACTGCAGAACAAATGCATGAGGCAGTGAACTGGAGTCTAATATATGGCTCATGCATCATCAACTCAGCTGCCCTGACTGTGGAATCTTTAGCGCGGGTCAGAGGTTGACAGAGATCTTGCTAGGTTTCCAGAGCCTAAGACATAATCGTGACGGGCGGAGAGATTGTTTTGGAGTAGTAAATGGAGCAGAGTGGCTCTGAAAGTCGCTGGGAGGAAACAGACACAGAACACCACCAGGTGGTTTTTACAGCCGGTTTTCTGATTACAGCAGCACTGTGGCTTTTGTTGTTGTGGGAGCTGCTGTTTTCCTCCCTCGTCAAACCCCAGGCCAGAGTCTCCCCTTTTATGTAAAGCAACCTGGTCAGGAAAATCTCCGCTGATCTCCGGCCAAGGCAGCAGATTCCCCTCTTTGCCGTGTCTTTCTCTGAGTTTGCAGATCTGGACTCCTGCCACTCACAACCTGCCTTATGCACCAACTCAGGTTTATATTTGCAGGGGGGCTTTGTGCCTCATTGCTGGGTTTCCAGTCTGAAAAAACTGTCCAACAGCATGAGACAGTCATTGCAGTTAGCATTATGAGCCAATCAACATCAATGGGAATCTTTCCATTGACTTCGAGGCGCTTTAGCTCAGTCCCTTAGTGAGGAATCAGTGTGCATTGTACACGACTATTCGGCTGTATAAACAGCTTAGTCAAAAAGGTTATGGCAAAGAAACGCAATACAACATGATTACACTGCAGTTCCCATGGCACTTTGCAGGCATATTCGGATAATACACACTGACTCACCACCCACACAGTGCCACTGACTTTAGTGGGCTGGCTTGTGGGGTGAGGTGCTACCTACCAGGAGCCAAGGTATCAGAACCTTGCCTAATAAATTAAACCTCATAATCCCCCTGTGAAATAAGTAAGTATCCATTGTCATGAGGGTTCATGCAATTGGCTCATTCCCCTCCTGATAAAGTAACACAGAGTATTAAAATGGCAGTGTTAAAAGCAGAGATGGGTACAAGCCAGGGAGTGGTCTCAGATCTTAGGGGGCTGCCAGGGCCTGGAGGTTTTGGATCCAAGATTCTGGTTTGATCTCATTGCCAGTGATCCAAACGACCAGTTCTTCTCCCTGTTCAGCTGAAGGCAGGCCAAAAACATTCAGCTCAAATAAGGATTGAGCCAAACCTTTGCCCCAGTCTTGAAATGATTTTCCCAAAGTCTGAACAAGCTTGAACAGTCTTTCTTCCCTTTCCTCCCTCCCTGCCCCATTATTTTCATAGTGTTGCCTGCCTGCCTCTCTATCAGCACTTGTCCCAGATGGGCTAAAATAGCACAAGCAAAGACATTCTGCTAAGATCTACAGATTCACTGTGAGCAGGAGGTATTTGGAATCCAGAAATAAAACTGTCCTGTAGGCCTTCCAGGCCAAGGTTGCAGATCCACAAGGTTCAGTGAAGTTTTTGAAGTGAATCCCTGAGATTCCTGAGATTCTCCCATCACTACAAATGGGATGAGCTACAGATATGAGCTTGCACAGAGTTTTCAGACTGTTCAGATCCGGAGTGCTGGTTTGCATCCCTTCCTGCTCATCACTAGTTCAGTTCATGTCACTCAGGGTAAGAGTGAAGAACTCCCACTGAAATGTGCTTTGAAGATCAAGACTGAATGGGCCATGTCTCTGTCAGGCTGGGAAATGACTGATCATTGGTTTCAAAGGCAATTAAGCTGTACGATTACTGTAATATGCCACATCCTCCTTCCCTCTCTGGTAACCTTCTTCACCGCCTACCCTTCCCCTATCCACCCCCAGGCCTTCCTCCTGAACAGGGCCGGCTCCAGGGTTTTGGCTGCCCCAAGCAGCCAAACAAAATAAAAACAAAAAGCCGCGATCTCCGGTGGCAATTTGGCGGGAGGTCCTTCGCTCCGAGCACGAGTGAGGGACCGACCACCGAATTGCCGCCGAACAGCTGGACGTGCCGCCCCTCTCCGAAGTGGCCGCCCCAAGCACCTGCTTGGTAAGCTGGTGCCTGGAGCTGGCCTTCCTCCTGAAAGTTTCCAACGGGCTTCCCAAATTAACCTTAAATCCCACACAATTGTTTCCTTCCTATCACTGTGGAGGGAGGGATCCACACTTCTCCTGACTTTTCTCCGAATTTTTCAGGCAATAGCATTTCCAGGCCATGACAGGAGACTTACAGAATTAAAAATAATAACAATAAAAAAAATCTACTCAGCACCGAATCCTCTCTTTCGCCATGGTAAATATTCATCAGCACAGCTACTCTTCCACATCCAGCCCCCTCCACAAAGAGAAGAGCCAGCGATGTCACTCCTGCCTTAGGCATTGTACTAATAAGCTCGGAGTGGGGGAGTGAAGGGGGCTATTTTGTGGGAAGGAATGCGGGAGATATTTTCTAAAATAAAATATATATCTCAGGAGCAATGTCATAGGGGCTCAGGTAACAGAGGGATGAGTGAGGCACAATTGCCTAGACAGAGAGAGATTAGACAGCCAGACTGGATGAGAAAGAGAGAGACAGAGATTTGCAGGTTCTTTCATCTAGAAGGATCCTAAAGTGCTTTACAAACTATTGCATAGACAGGGATCACACTCAGAAATGCAGCCACCTCTGGGGGGGAGTGGGGGGGGAGACATGCAGCTCTTTAACAGAGCACTGGGCAGCTGGAAAAAATACAGTATCTGACAATAGCTACAGGGGAATTTAGGGAGGTAGAATTACCCCATATAGAAATAGCCAGGACATAACAGCTGCCTCCACAAACCTACCATGGCAGCTGCATAGCCAGGACCTCTGTCCTAGGTCTCACCTGTGCCTGGGCTGTACACCTCCCGCAGCCCAGCCCACTCATTTCTTTCTCTCCCAAACCTGAGCCAGGGCGTTGGTCCAGCATTGACTCAGAAGGGCAGAGTGAAAACCCAGCATGCCATCACCCACAGCACCCTGGGATTTCTTCAGTACTCTCTCATCCAAGTCTGTACCAACTCCAAACCTGCTTAGCTCAGGAGGGCCAAATGACAGCCCAAGAGGGTACAGCTGCAAGCCTCGATTGTAGAACTCCGAGAAGCCCAAGCTCTAAGAGGTTTTTTTGTTTTGTTTTAAGTCCTAATAGCTCATCATAGGCAGATCTGTAGGTCATGCCGGTCCATCATCTCATGGTGTCCTCCTACCCAGCAGTCCACTTATTTCATATCCTAACACACCTGTGAACAGCTAGGACTTCACGGCAGCCACTCTGCTGCATGTCACAGTCACTTGGAACTTCGCAGGCAGCGGGAACAGAACTGGGCTTCCCCTGCTCCGAAAACGCAGGGTCCTACCACTTGAGCCAAAGGATAATCAACCTGAGGTGCCAGCAAACTAGGGCTTATGACACAATGTTGAGCAGTTCTGATTCCATTCAGCAGAGGGCAGTGCTGACTCTTACACGAACCTGGTCATCTTAGCACTGTACCCCACCACCCCTTATTTTGTGGTAGCGCCCAGAGGATTGAACAAGTTCAGGGCCCCGCTGTGCTCAGTGCAGTACAAACACCTAGGGAATTACAGTCCTGGGCCCAAAGAGCGTAGCACTGTCATGAACCACAGCTGCCGGTGACTTAATACCTTTAGGTGGAGTTTCAAAACCTGTAAAACTAACAGACAGACTTGGCGAGGGACGTTTTCCACACACAACCCAGGGACGGAGCAAACTCTCTTTAGCCCTAAGCTGGAGACAGCCCTTTTGAGGTACAAAACAGGAATGTCATCTCCAAGGCATACTCAATGTGTGGTCTTTTTGCAAAGAATGCCAGTAGGGAATGGCAAGTAGTGGCAATAGTCTATGGTTTCTGTGACATGGATGTCTATCTGCTAGGATCTGGACCAAGACCCACTGATGCTGTTCACACATCCCTGAGACGGCCATGCCTCTTTGTTACTTGTGACCCGAGAATATTTGAAACAGTAGAAGACAGGCAGTCAATATCCATTACTGGAACCCTGAGCGACTTCTCTCCCAGTAACCATTTGATAGTTGTTGACATAATATACAGAAGTGAGTTTATTCTCAACTTGATTGGGATGTACTTAATTAACATTAATGGGGCGCATGCATAGGGATTGAGACGCGAATACGAACTCCAAAGTATATTAAATCTAAAGAATTACTGCAGACTTCCTGGCCTAATTACAGTGCATTGTTGAAATACCACTTAAACATAGTGATTATTAAAAGCATATTATTGATTGAGGTTTAACTGCTATGCAAATAAGTCTAATAGAAGCAAACTGAGCTACAAATTCATTACCTAGCTGTAAATCCTTGATAAATATGTTTTCATGAATCAGTTTGTTGTTTATTATACAATAAAAGTTTATTAAGCCACAATTAATTGCATATTTGGGGAACCTTCACTGAAAGCTCTTCCGTTTGCTGCCAGTACAGGAACTATGCCAGGCATCCTTGATAGCCACTTTGCAGGCTCCTTTCCTCCCTCGTGAGTGGTTGAGAACAGGTGCTTCTCACAGCTTGCTCTAAATCAAACTCCACTCACTGTTCAGAGTCAAAAAGCCACCCCAGACTGGAGTCTGGCTTTATTAAGAAATTAACAATGAACAAAGTTCAGCTCATACTCTCTCTCCAGCCCAGGCTCATCCTCAAGTTCCTCTTTCAGCTCTGCTCTGCTCACACCCTAGATCTTCTCTTCCCAGCCAACCATTTCCACCTCCATCATTTCTGAGTGGGGTAATGAGCCACCTGCCCCAAAAGAGTCAGCAGAATCCATTTAGCCCTTTCCCAATTCAATAACGAGTGCTTGCGTAGCTTGCAGGTTGTGTCTAGTGTGAACCTTAGTGTAGACAGTATTGAGAGAGGCATATGTTTGGTCACACTTGCTATTGAAAGTGACCGTGACTAGACCTATTTAGAGTGCTGTCTGCTATGTTTCATCTGCATAGACGTTTTAACCTTGGTGCACACGCCATGCAGGAATGTTATGATATATTTAATATGCCGCAAGGATGTGGAGTCATTACAGACTGCAGCACATACACGGTCCTGCATTCACATCCCGACTGGGGCTCACAGGCAAGTCACCAGAACTTGTCGACTCAGCCAGAGACCTGGTTAAGCTGTGTTTATGGGCACAACTCAAAAAAAAAAAGGTTCATGAGAGGGAGGAAGCATCTAAAATTTCCAGCCTCTGGATAATAACAAACGTCAACTACAGCGTGTCCCTAAATGTCGAGGATCCCTCAACCTCTTCGATGTAATTCTGCGGGTGTCTCTGAAGGGAGTACACTGGGATCCAAGAACAAGACAGGCCATTTCAACATGTACAAATGGACTCTAGCAAGGGGGGTGGGGCGAGCGAGTGTAATGCAGCAAGAGTCACAAAACCGTAGACTTCTACAAGAGACAGACTTATAAGTAATGATGGGTTCAAGCCACCAGATCTGGTCATGGATCTCAAGCAACCCAAAGATGTTCTAGGCGGTTCAGCTCCAGGGCCTGGGTTTTGGCCTATCCCCACTCAAAACAAAGTCATATAAAGAGAACAGGGTTACAAACCATAGAGTCACATGTGCACAGAGATCTCAGCTGGGAGAGACACGCCGGGGATGGGGATTCAAGCCTCTAGGAAGACCCCTGGGATAGTAGGGTTGTCCATACACAGCCATTATTTGCTTCCCCACTGCCATGCTGCAGCCGCTGCATTTATTTATTAATAAATAAAACATTGTGCGCAGGATTTTTAATTGTTTTGGCACAAAATGCCTTCAAGAGTAACTGGTAGATTAAGAACAGATGAGACCACTCTCCCGCCCCCTCCCCCCCCCCACACACAGAGTTTCTCCACTAGAACCTTTCACTAGAAGGTCCAATAAGAAAAAAAGAAAAGAAAAAAAAAGTGACATTTTTCCAAAAAAAACATTAAATGTCTATGAACTTTCAATCTGTTAAAAAATTTCAACCAGCTCAAAAATTCAGCCTCCGTGACTAGTTGACTTTCTCAGGTCCCATTAGCTAAAACAGCGTCTGAATTCCTCCTAGGGAATGAACTATATTTATCGATAATAAGTAAAATAAGCAGCAGAAATATTTTGCGTTTTTCCAGAATTTTTCCTCCGTAGATCCAAAGCACTTTACAACTGAAGGTCAGCATCAGAACTCTTCGGAAAGCAGAATTTCCATCCTGATAAAATCACAATACTTCAATGTTCATTTTCATCCTGTTTTAGGATGAAAAATTGAAACATTGGACATTTTGGTGGAACAAAAAATTTCAAGGAAGCTCTGAAATATTGACATTTTAAATCAAACCATTTTGTTTCTAAGTACCAATATTTCCAATATTTCAAAGTGTCAACTCACAAAATATTCTGTTTTGAATTTTCCCTGCAAAAAATATCAATAAAATGGGCCCTTTCTCCTGTGTGACATTTAAATTTCAATGAAACTCTGTCTTTCACTGGGAAAATTTTGGGGGTTGAATAAAATTTGACCAACACTAGTCAATATTATTTACAGTATGCCCATTTTACAGATGGGCAAACTGAGGAACAGATAAAGTCATGACTTGCCCAAGAGTATACAATTCTCCCCACCTATTATGCATTTACTCTACCGACAGGAAGAAAGCCATGGAGTGATTTTATAGAGTGCACTTTGTCCTGAATGACCAAGACTGATGGAGAGTTTAGTTTAGTTTGTGCAACAATATCAGGAAAGGAAATGCTGAATCAATCTATCGGAGAAAAATTAATGCTCTCATTAGAAAGCTTAATTATTAACATCAGCCTCTGGTTATTTCCCTTGACATTAATTTCATTTCTGACTTCAGAGCAATTGCTCTTCTCAAACCTGCACAGCTCACAACAGGTGTTGGCTGTCTCTGGAATGTTTACAGCTTTACACATGGCTAGTGCTGATCAAACAGCCTCCTTGGGAACCCCATCTCCTCCTCCCCCCACGCAAGACACTGTCGGTTCATTCGTGCAGAAGTACAGACCTTACTTTGAGAGAGCAAACCCTGCCCCATAGCCCTACGGACCCTTTCTCCTCACCTCCCCTAAGAGACACACTTGTACATTTACACACTCGTACTGCAGATCCTGCCTTCCTTGTCTCACACACTAAGCCTCATCTGCAAAGTACTCTTTCCCACCCACTGCACTGGCGTTTACATGCACCCCACAGAACTGCAGCCTCTGCTTCCTTCATCTCACATAGGCCTGTTCAGCCATTCACACAACCAGCACACAGTACAACAGTCCCCCGCTGTTTCTCTCTCTCTCTCTCTCTCACACACACACACACACACACACACACACACACACACACACACACACACACACCATTTTCTGTGTCCTCCCCTCCTACACACACCCACACACAGGTGCTGACTCCGTGGGTGCTTCGGGGCTGGAGCACCCACGGGAAAAAATAGTGGGTGCTCAGAACCCACTGGTGGCCCCGCCAATCAACTCCTCTCCCTCCCTCCCTCCCTCCCAGTGCCTCCCGCCCGCCATGGATCAGCTGTTCAGCGGCATGCAGGAGGCTCTGGGGGGGGGCAGGAGCAGGAAGCGGCAGAGTGAGGGTGAGGCGCACTCAGTGGAGGGGGCGGGACGGGAAGAGGTGGGGTGGGGGCAGGAAGAGGCGGGCTGGAGGTGGGACCTGGGACAGAGCGGGGGTTGAGCACCCCCTGGGAAATTAGAAAGTTGGTGCCTATGCACACACATAGGCCTGGTCTACACTACGGGGTTAGGTCGAAGTTAGCTGCGTTAGGTCGATTAAAAACTTCTGTACTCCTCCCCGACGAGGGGAGTAGCGCTAAAATCGACCTTGCTGGATGCAAATTGATGGTATTGGCCTCCAGGAGTTATCCCAGAGTGCTCCATTGTGACCGCTCTGGACAGCACTTTGAACTCTGATGCACTAGCCAGGTACACAGGAAAAGCTCCGGGAACTTTTGAATTTCATTTCCTGTTTGGTCAGCGTGCCAAACTCAGCAGCATTGGTGACCATGCAGTGCCCCCAGAATCATAGAGCACAGAATGTTTCTACACTCCCCCTATCATCTCCGTCCCTGAGGTTATCGCAGATTAGAAGGCAAAAAAAACGCACTTGCGATTACATGTTTTCCGAGCACATGCAGTCCTCCCGTACTGATAGGGCACAGCTTAATGCATGGAGGCATTCAGTGGCAGAGGCCAGGAAAGAATTAAGTGTACGCGAAGAGCAGAGGCAGGACATGATGCTGAGGCTAAAGGGGGAGCAAACGGACATGATGAAGCGTCTGTTGGGGGAGCAAATGGACATGATGAAGCATCTGTTGGAGCTGCAGGAAAGCCAACAATAGCACAGACCCCCGCTACATTTACTGTATAACCACATGCCCTCCTCCCCAAGTTCCATATCTGCCTCACCCAGACGCCCAAGAATGCAGGGCAGGGGGAGGCTCCAGGCACCCAGCCACTACACTCCAGAAGATGGCCCAAGCAACAGAAGGCTGTCATTCAAACAGTTTGATTTTTAGTGTGGCTACAATAAATAATGTGGCCTTGTCCTTCCCTCCTCCTCCACCCCACCCGGGCTACCTTGTCCGTTATCTCATTTTTTTAAAATTAATAAAGAAAAAATACATGGTTTCAAAACAATAGTTACTTTTTTTTGAAGGGGGGAGGGTGGTTGGCTTACAGGAAATTAAAATCAACAAAGGGGGCGGGTTTGCATCAAGGAGAAACACGCACAACTGTCACACCGAAGCCTGGCCAGTCATGAAATTGGTTTTCAAAGCCTCTCTGATGCGCAGCGCGCCTTGTTGTGCTCTTCTAATCGTCCTGGTATCTGGCTGCTCAAAATCGGATGCCAGGCGATTTGCCTCAACTTCCCACCCCGCCATAAA
This sequence comes from Trachemys scripta elegans, assembly GCF_013100865.1. Classification (NCBI taxonomy): domain Eukaryota; kingdom Metazoa; phylum Chordata; order Testudines; family Emydidae; genus Trachemys; species Trachemys scripta. The sequence continues at coordinate 8,362,720 of NC_048318.1, forward strand.
CGTCTCCCCCTTACTCTCACAGATATTATGGAGCACACAGCAAGCAGCAATAACAATGGGAATATTGGTTGCACTGAGGTATGACCAACAGCACCAGCGAGCTTTTAAACGTCCAAAGGCACATTCTACCACCATTCTGCACTTGCTCAGCCTATAGTTGAACTGCTCCTTACTACTGTCCAGACTTCATGAACAGATCCCCCGAGCAGGAGAGCAGAGTTGCAGCGGAAGCGGTAGATGAGGACTGTTAGCAGTCCTATTGCACCGTCTGCTGCCAGCAGCACCCAGGAGGACCAGAACGGATTCCCCGAGCTCATCGCTGGGGAGCAGGAGAGCAGAGTTGCAGCGGAAGGGGTGGAGCCGTACACCATGCCCTGGAGGTTGCTAGGAGCCAGGCAGGGAAGACGTTCCCAGAACCCCCGGCCAAGCTACATGTCCGACGAGGACGGTTAGCAATCCTACTGCACCGTCTGCTGCGAAGGCAAGGAGCTGCTCTGTGTAGCAATGCCAGCTGCTGCAGGTGCTTCTGTGTCGAATGCTTGGAGGTGCGGGTAGGGCAAGGTACCTCGGCCAAGGCAAAAGAGCAAGAGCCCTGGAGCTATTACATGTGTCAACCACAGATGTGCTATAGGGTGTTACAGCGCCGACCGGACTGGAATGTACGGCTGCAAGACTTCTTCACCAGCGACAAAGGACAGGAATATGATTCACCTAAAATCTAAAAAGGCCCGCACATTTCCCAGAGTCACTACCCTTGATAACAGAACGTCAATGATTGCATTGGCTACTTGGATCACAGCAGCCCCCACAGTAGACTTGCGGGTTCCATGCTTGCCGTGGTATGGCGTCTGCACGGGTAACCCAGGAAAAAAGGCACGAAACGATTGTCTGCCATTGCTTTCATGGAGGGAGGGGCGACTGACGACATGTACCTCAAACCACCTGCGACAATGTTTTTACCCCATCAGGCATTGGGAGCTTAACCCAGAATTCCAATGGGCGGCGGAGACTGCGGGAACTGTGGGGTAGCTACCCACAGTGCACTGCTCCATAAGTTGATGCTAGCCACAGTAGTGAGGACGCACTCCGCCGACTTAATGCGCTTAGTGTGGACATACACAATTGACTGTATAAAATCGACCTAATTTCGTAGTGTAGACATACCCATAGTGCCAAATTCAGCTCTCAGATTGTGGCTTCTTATTTCAAGCCTGAGCAGTTCCACCAGAACACGAGAGCAGAATTCGGTCTGTGTTAAAAGCTGCACAAAGGAAGCCATTTGGAAGGCCACAAGAAGAGGCTTTTATTGGTCCTACCAAACCCAGAGGCAATGCTGCGAATTCCTGAGTGCCACCTACTGCCACATTTTCTATTCGCTACATGCATACAGACAGACATAGAGCACTCTCCTAACAGCCTCTGCCTCACACACACTATTTGCACCACCTCCGGTATTACTGCTAGCCTCCTTTCCTTCCATACGCCCCACCCAGTGCACCCACACACGGGCGAGACAGGCTACTCTCCCCACCTCTTGCAAAGGTCATACAGCATTCCAAGTACCATGCTCACAAAGATACCCTAGATTCTGTTTCCTCTCATTACCAGGCCTGGATGTGCCAGTGCAACCTATTGGTAAACATGTGTTGTAGGTCCCTCTCTGTGCCTGATCCATACAGGGCCTGAGGTAATTACAGTCCTGTTGTAGCTCAGGATTTTAACTCTGGAGGTCCCTGGTTCAGTCTCCAGTGTGTCAGCCGAGAAGATGGCTATCATGCAGGTGCCATCAGAGTGTCAAGGAAGTGAAATGGAAACCTTCAGAACCGAATTAGGACCAGCCTCTAGTTGTTTTTTCCCTGAGCTGGCTTAATCTCACAGTTCTCACCAGCATCCTCCATCACCTTAACAGCCAAAGCAGTATGGGGGTGGCCCGTCAGCTCCTTCGCAACTAAATATATTACACAGGTTTCCTCTCTGCCAGGTCCTCCACCGCCGGAGAATCAATATCCTCTTGTTGCTAAAGCATGACTCTTCAAGACGCCGTGACCCCATTGTGGTTTATGAGACATAACAAAAGTATGTGCAAAGAGAAGGGGCTCTAGCAAAGGTGAGTGGGGGATCTGATACATATACACTTTGTGACAGACACGGCAATTTCCTGCCATGTCCTTGGGGGAACTTACTGAACTACGTTTAAATATCTTTGGGGTCCATTGTATTCAATGAACAGTTTATGTATTATTGTGGGCTGGGACTGTATGGAATCTCTCGAAGGGGGAGATGTTATAGATGTGAGACTGGGGATTCAGAGGACTATACTGAACAATGGGCCAAACAAGAATGAACTTTCGGAGTAAAGTGTGAAAGGGTTTTCCTGGGGAATATCTAGGGGGAGGTGAATGCAAAATGCCCAGCTCCAGTTATGCAAAACCCACCCTTTTGAAATTATGCCCTGAGGACTGGGCCATTGTCTGCTGATCCCCTGTTACATGAGGCCAAGATCTAAGGCCCAAGCTATATAAAGGAAAGTCTGAACTATTCAGAGTGTTCTGGTTCTGAATCTGAGACAGTTATGAACTTGGAAGCCTGGGGGAAAGCCAGTTATGGATTTTGACACCTACCAGAGCCCAAGGTTGGAATTGGGGGGAAGAGGGTGATGTCTGGAAAGCTTTTTAGCATACGTGTAGGTTCTGTTATTGTTTTTAATATGTTTTCCTCTGTAATACTTTCATCTTAAGAATAACTGTGCTTGCTTGGAAAAAGCTGTGTGGTGACTTGTAATTGATGGCCGTTACGCTGTTCATAACCTCTGGAGAGAAAGCAAAGTGCAGACGCTGGTCTTGGTTACTGGTCTATTACAGTGTAAGCAGGGAATTGTACAGCCTAGAAAAACTCAGGTCTTTACTGAAGAGGTGAGGGCTGGGAGCCAGGAGTCTGGAGTGAATGCCCGGGGTGGACCACAGGGGAGGAATACAGGTACAGTTGTCCTGAACTTTAACATACATATATATATTTCCTAGATATATCATTTATTGGAAACACATCAGGGGCCATTCGAGAACGTCTGATAGAGAATTGATCGCTAGGTCATAAAACTAACTGGTGGCGCTAATAAGAAAAGCAAACAAGGGAGCCAAGGAAGGGAGGAGGGACACGCGTACAGGGTGATTAACAGTCTTACCAACTAACTCCATACCTGTTTAGATTCTTCAGGGAATCTGGAATCAATGGGACGAACCGGATCAGTGCTAAACCTCCCCTGGGATCCAGGAAATCTCTGAACAGAGCAAACAGCCCTTTCGACACCATTAAGAGGGAAATGGAGGAAATGTCTACAGAACGGGATCTATTGTCACTATGGTTTGCTCTACACTTAAAACTCACAATAGCATAATTATGCCGGCAAACCCCCCAGTTTAGATGCAGCTACACAACCCTGTCTGGGGAGGTGCTGTTCTTATAACAGCAGACAAACTCCTTCTGTCGCTGTCCGCTGTGTCTTCACTATGGGAGTACAGACTCTCTAGTGTAGACAGAGCCTTAGTCTGAGTAGAATGTTTTAAATATGACAGATTCACTAGATGGATCTTCAACTAGGAAATGGATGCCCTCAGACTGGAGACCCCCGCGAGCATTTTAATCAACAGCATCACTTTACCAGATGAAAGCTCCAGCAGCGTCTCCCCCATTTGGATTTACATGTCTCCTCCCCCAATTCTAACCCACAATGGGTCACCATTTGCTTGAGAACCAGCTAATGCTCCAGGGCTTTAGTCACTGTGCCAGTGACTGGGAGGCAGATGGCACTGATGATGCACCCAGGTCCAGGGTGGAAACATCATTGAGGAGCGTGTACTGCTTCCAGTGAAGTCAATGGAAATGTTACCATTTATTTTGAAGCAATCTGTATTGAGGAGGACGTCTATACTAGGGAAAAGTTAGGTGGAGTGGCAAATTCTGAAATACCAGTACTGACCAGCAGCTCATTGTTTGGGGCTTTTAGCCTAGAGAGAATCGCTATTGGCAAATTTTATCCATTGTGCTCAGATACTATGGTGACGGGCGAAAGAAAGGAAGGGACTGTATCTTAGGCCATATGTACACTGAAGATTTGGTCAACACGAGTTCCATCAGCGGAGGGCTACTGCAGTTAGTATACAATTAGTGCATACTTGGCTGCTTGAGTCGGTGCTTCGTGTGCTCACCAGACATGCTTGTGTCGATGCAAAGTGCGATGCACCATCGGTAAATATCCTGGTGTGCCAAGCACTGCCATATACCTTCTGGGAAGTTTTCACAATGTGCCGTTGTGTAGAAAAGGGTCACACCGGGAACTCCGGGAGATAGGGGTCAAGTTGGCAATCTCATAATACCATCCCCTCTAGAAACGTATTAAGCTTTTAAGACAATAGATAAAATCCCTTTCCTAATAAGGATGATCTAATATGAAAGTGTAAAGCCAGAGGTTGCATCTTTATGTTTATTTTTGTGTAACTTGTATACATTTGCCTTCCTCTTTGAAGTGGTGGGTTGTTTTTTTTCCTGTTAAATCAACTTTGTTTATTTTCATCCCAAGCAGATCTCTGGTGTGCCAACTGCGTGCAGTGTAGTGTGCCAATGTGGGCTGACAACTGGGCGGCTGGTTTCATGTTACGGGGTGACAAACTAGAGGGAAACGGTCCAAGTGTCTGGTAGCTAAGAACTCAGGGAGGACGTATTTGGGAAAACCTGGGACTGGAAGGGCTGTTGATCATCACCCTGCAGAGAGTAATTGGGCTGGTAAGACCTTGTTCATGCTACTGGCCAGGGAATGGAACCACAACTGTACAGCAAAAAGGTCCTAAAAGTTGTAGGGCAGGCGATGACAGAACTCCTTACTGGTCTGGGTGGAACCCAACACATCACAGTAATGCAGACTGTAATTTCTTCAGGGCAAAGGCTGTCCTTGACTGTGTGTTTGCACAGAGCCCAGCACAATGGGGCTGTCCCACAAACAATAAAGGAATAAAATGGGTGGCTGACTTTCTGCTTTTCACTAGGGATTTGTGTCAATATGATGTGTGGGAAAGGAGGGAATTAATAGCAAGAGGGAGAGACATGTAGCGCATCAATGCTCCAAGCCCCTCTGTACTCGGCGCTGTACAAACTAAGATTGTAGAACCTACTTCAAAATGCATTGCAATGCTGACCTGCAACACCATATGGCTCTTCCAGTGCATCTTAGTTCTGATTTACAGCACCAATACTGTGTCACAACTGCCCCAGCACCACGTACTCCAGTTCCACCAATGCATCTCACTTCTGACCTTCACCTCCCGCATCAATGCCAGTCCTTGCCACTTCTCTCCCCTCTCCCACCAGAGTTCTGCCAATGCACCGACCCCAACCTGCAGCATTCCCTGCTAGTCATAAGAACGGCCATACTGGGTCCGATCAAAGGGCCATCTAGACCAGTATCCTGTCTTCCGACAGTGCCAATGCCAGGTGCCCCAGAGGGAATGAACAGAACAGGTAATCATCAAGTGATCCACCCCCTGTCACCCATTCCCAGCTTCTAGCAAACAGAAACTAGGGACACCTTCCCTGCCCATCCCGGCTAATAGCCATTGATGGACTTATCCTCCATGAACTTATCTAGTTCTTTTTTGAACCCTGTTATGGTCTTGGCCTTCGCAACATCCTCTGGCAAAGAGTTCCACAGGTTGACTGTGCGTTGTGAAGAAATACTTCCTTGTGTTTGTTTTAAACCTGCTGCCTATTCATTTCATTTGGTGACCCCTAGTTCTTGTGTTATGAAAAGGAGTAAATAACACTTCCTTATTTACTTTCTCACAGCAGTCATGATTTTATAGGCCTCTATCAGATCCCCCCTTAGTCATCTCTTTTCCACGCTGAAAAGTCCCAGTCTTATTAATCTCTCCTCATACGGAAGCTGTTCCATCCCCCTCATCATTTTTTGTTGCCCTTTGCCAAGTCCACTATTGGTCTCCTCATAGTTCTGCTGATGCTCCGCAATCCTAACCCACAACTTCTAAAATTATTCTACTCCGGGGCTCCCGCACACGTCTATCAATGGACCTTGATCCCGAGCTGCAGGCCCTTCTGCTGGGCCAGTACTGAGTCTCTCCCAGTGCTGCCCACACACCCTATTCCTGACCTGACCTCCCTACAGCCCTCTGCCAAATCCCAGCCATTGATTTACAATGCTGCAGCCCATCCCTTCCTCTCTCCCCACCTCTCTCTCCTCTCCCTTGATTTACATCTAGTCAGCAAAGCTTCCAGTGTGAGGATGCAGGGGTACAGGATAAGTATTTCCTCCTCTCTTATCAGGGGCCTTGTTTCTGACAGATTTACAAGGCTGGGCCCTGAGATTTTAATTAGATTGATCATCTCCCTTCAGGGCTCTTATCTGTGAGACAGGGGTAATGCTTTATTTAGAGTCTCCGGCTGGAGCCACTACTAACCCAATGCATGGTGCCCCAGCTCACCTTGTCAATGGCTGTGGAAAGGGACAACTGAAAATGAGAATGGTTGTGGGAGAATGTTACTGACTGTGTTTTGTTTACAATGCACCGGCCACAGGCAATACACCAGCCCTGGCTGGGATGTCCAGGCCATCTGGCGATGTACCACACCGCTGCGGATGTGCTGCCCAGGTAGAACATCTGTGAACAGGAGAGAGTTTTCCAAATCCCAACCATCTCAGGTTAGGTTTTACAACTCTGCCACTCCATGGGTATGCTTGTCAGCGATTACAGCAGGGAACTATGGGGCCTGGACTCCTGGGTTCCCTTCCCATGTTGACTCGCTGTGTGACCTAAGCCAAGATTCTAACTCACGCTTTGCCTCAGTTTACCTTGCTGCCAAAAGGGTATAACAAATTCTTTCTTCTCTCCTGCGGGCGTTGTGAAGTTTGTAAAGAGCTTTGGCCGACCTGCACTGGAGATTAACATAGGGAATTAATACCAATAAACAACCGCTACTGGTTTTGTGCGATCTACAAAATAGTGCTAAGCACTCTCATGGCTGGCTCTGCAACAAAGCTAACAGAGCAATGCTGAGCTCACCGAAGAACTGCGTTTTGACCGGGCAAGGCACAGATACGTTCAGTACCCCAGCCAGTTGGAAAACATCCTCCTGCTTAAAAGGGTGCTTTAATTTTTAAGCATCGCTCTTGGATTGTTACAAGAGAGCAACAGGTGGAAGGCAAACTAAAGGTTAGACAAAGACTCAGGCTGAGGTTTTCAGTTGCCTGAGAGACGGATGCCCTGTTTCTATTAAAATTAATGGGAATTGAGCATCTCAGTCTCCTAGGTGACTTTGAAAAGCTCCTTGTTTTTGTGTTTTCTGTCCAATGCCCCAATGACACTCCCTCCCACATCTCTCCCCCCCCCCCACAAGTGCTGGCAGAAGAAACTGGTTTACGCAAAACCGCAAAACAACTTTTTTTTTTTTGCAGTGAAATAAATGATTCTTTTTTAATATCAAACTCATCTCCTCGTCTCCCATTTGCCCTGTAATTTACATACATATAAATAATTACACACTGGGAAACAAAGGGAGGGAAGGAGGAGGGTTTTGAGCTGAAATCTCTCACTGAGCAAAATCAGAAGAGCTCCAGTGCAGGACCAACCAAAGACACAGTCTGTGTCCTACAAACGAACCACCTCCTGCCCTGCCCTCTTTTGACAAGCTGTCCCTGCAGCCCGCTCCAGCACAGCAGGTGTGCGCTGCTGTTCTGCAAAACCTAATAACTCTGCAAAGGGTGTTCATTCTCGGCCTGCAAAGCAAATCACACTTCCTGTCAGTGACAGCTCGAGCCCTGGGGAATCGCAGCGAGTGCAAATCTGGGAAAGGTACACAGATTACAGCCAGCATTATTCAAGGGTGGGCAGGGCACCCACGCCATCTGGAACAGGTGAACGTATTGGAAATGCATCAGGCCGGGGGGTGGCTTCCTAAGCAAACCTCTGTCCTGGAAGAGGAGAACACAGAGATAAACAGCCAACAAAAAAGGGATTGTGCGCCAGTGCTGTGCCACGCCACGCCATCCATCTACTCTGCACTGGACACGGAGAGCAGATAATACATCTGAGATGCTCTGCCCACTTCTGAGGACATGCAATGCATCTAGGATGCAGTGCCCCCTACCTTGCATCAGAGACAAAGGGCATACCGCACATCTGGGGTGCACTGCTCCCCCACCTTGCATCAGACACAAAGGGCATACCACACATCTGGGATGCATTGCCCACCTATGAGGCAATGAGCATCTCGGGAATACCAGCCCTGTCTGGCTGGAACATCTGGGCATGGTGTGCACCCGTGAGATACACTGGTAGAGGTGCCTCAGCCACACCGGGAATGCACCATGCCTGTAAATTCCACTGTGTCTTTGGGATGGGCTGCACATCTGGACCATATAGCCTCCCCCCAGATATGACATACATTGGGGATGCCTGGCATACCTGGGGACGCCCTGCATCTGCAAGAGGTGTCACACACCAGGGTGCACGCCGCTCCTTGGAATGTACTGAAATACACAGCCAGGGAGGAAGCCGTGACAAGGAAACATAACTGTTAACATGGGAGGGTTGGCTTGAGTCTTGGCTCTACGGGGACGGTTTGTATTTCACCCAAGCCTGCTCGCCCAGCACGGAGAAAAGCCTATGAAATGCACCTGCCGTGATTGCAAACCTTACGAGCAGTTACAGCCCACTCAGGAGGCGCGTGGCCCCGGAGACTGCCTCTTTACATGTCCCCCCGGCCACATGGAGGCCCTTGGAGGATGCTCTATGCATCAGACATTGAGCTGTGTCCCTCCTTGGGCTGTGCAGCGTGGACACATGTAGGACCTTGCCTGGATCACCCTAGCATTAGCCAGGAATTGTGTTTTGCTTTTTTCAGTGGGATGGAGATGGAAAGGTTAACAGCAGCCCTTCCCCCCCACCCCAGGAGGGAACAAGTAGGGGATTCTTGTTAGAAGAGCTCATTCAAGGGGGAGGGACGGGAAACCTCTCCCCGACCCAGGCTATTTGGCACTCCCGCTAAAGGCACCAGGTGCTGGGTATTGGAGCCGCCTCTGTTGGAGGGCTGCATCCTGCATTCGTACGGGGAAGGGCTTTCCCTTCGCCGATGGTAGAATATTACGTGGCGAGGAGCAGAGCTGAGACCGGCACAGGCATGTCATTCCACGCCCCTGACTGGTCCCCCCTTCCCAGGCTGATGCCCAGAATCACAGCCACAGGCAGCAAAGAGGGCTGAGGCTTACCACAGAGATGAGGGCAGGAGTTAATGCCCTTTGCCCACAGCCACTCTGGGTGTTAGTTTTGGCGTGTGCGCGTGGGGTGCTAATTCTTCAGTGGGGAAGACCTACTGCTCATAAACTAGCTCTTCATTTCATCATTGTGATTTCCTCTGGCTGTGATTCCCTCTCCAACGTGGGGCCAGATCCTCCCCTGATGTAAATCGGCACCACTCCATTGAAATCGCCAGCTGGGGATCAGGCCTGCCATCTCTAAGAAACAGTGAACTTCTCCAAACTGGGTTATTACCTTCCTCTTCCCTTCCCAACCTTCAGTGAAAGAGAATGAATTATACACTGGGGATGTCAGCTCCCAGGTACCAAGATATGGAAGAAGGGGAGGAGGTGGTGGTGAGAAAGAGAGAGAGAGAGAGAGAGAGAGAGAGAGAGAGAGAGTGTGTCACAGACAGAAGAAACATCCTTGTGGGACTAAATTGCATTCAACATAATAAACTATCATCTTGAAACGAGTGTTCCAATTGAGTTTTGATGTAAACACTAATATTTCCTCCACTCTGCTATTCTCTTCTGGGGAGATCTCATGTATATTTCACTAGGTGTCCTACCTACTATTGCACTCATACATCAAAGGGTTCGAGGACAAGAAGCCTGATTTTGAAAACATTATTCTTTTAGAGATTTATTCTCTCGTCTTGACCACCTCCTCTGCCGAAAGAGAGCAGCTCTCCATAAATTATTTTAATGGCCTCTGTAAAACACAGCCACACAATCCTCGTCCTGCCTCCGAGCAAACTTTGCACTCCATGTAAAAGTCTCACTCCCCCACCCCTCCTATCTTAGGTATCTACATACCCCCATTGCCATGGTATTCAGCACCTTTCCTGCCAGGCAGCGAGGTGGCTATTGGTATCCCCATTTTACAGATGGGAAACTGAGGCACTGCTCATAATTTGAAGGTATGACTGCAGCAGGTGTAGACATACCTGACCTAGATCAAAGCTGGCTTGAATAACAATAGCAGGAATCCACCGCAGCACAGGCTAGCCCTACAGGCCCAATGACCCTGGATACATCCTTGACTGCACTGCTCTTGTTACTCAGGTATGTCTACACATGCTACAATCACACCTGCCGGCTGCAGCACAGCAATACCCAAAGAGGCTAAGTGACAAGCTCAAGGACACACCTTCAGGATCTATGTGGCAGAGCAGGGAATTGAACCTGGTCTCACAAATCACCAGCAGGTAGTTTAACCTTGGGGCCATCCTCTTCCTGTGCATCTAGGCCCCAGCGTTCCCACCTTGAGTTTTTTCCTACACTCTCTCATGGCTTCACTTTCACTGGCATTACCAGTTGTGGAAGCTCTAATATAGACAGGGCTCAGGTATAATCTAATCCTGCTCAGAACTTATTTGTCCCACGGTACTATCTAGTGGTCCTACCAATATCAGGGCCCCATTGTGCTAGGCACTGTACAGACGGAGTAGGTGTTCCTACCATGATCTAAATAGACAAGACAGATATACGCTGTGAGCTGATACTTATCAACCCATTTTACAGAAGGGGAATTCAGACACAAAGGGGTTGATGTGCCCAAAGTCACGCAGAGAGTTTATGGCAGATGTTAAAACCTAATTCATTCATCTGTAAAGAATACTATAAGCAAAATTATCCAGGTGTTCCTACTGGTCTCTTTCTACAACTGAATTAGGGGGAGAGGGCACTCAAGGAAGTAAACTTATTTAAAATTAAAAGGGAAACTATTTCTTGAATGCAAGAGCTCACTTACCTATGGGACTCTCTGCCACAGGATATCGCTGAAGCAAAGAGCTTAATGAAAATGTCAGAAGTAATGAAGAATTTTTATATTAACCCTTACAGGAAAAGGATGACTCTGTGGTTTAGACACTGCCCTGGCACTCAGGAGATAACGTTCGATTCCTGGCCCCGGCAGTCATCCTGTAGGACCATGCGGAGGGTATGACTACACTCTAAGTGATGGTGTAGTTATAGCAGGGGAGGCCTACCCACGCTAACTTTAATCTAGCTAGCACATGTAACAATAGTAGTGACTGCAGGGTAGCAGAGCCTTCAGAAATCCCAGGAATATATTTGGGCAGCTAGCCAATACCAATGGGATTAAACTTGGGCTGCTTGCCTATGCCACCCCATCTTCGCTACTGTTGTTACCCGTGCTAGCTAGATAAAGTACCACACATGCCTTCCCGGGCTGTAATCACATCTTCATTTACAGTATGCTTAAGTCTCCCTGGGCCAGATTTTTAAAGACTCTCATACAGGTTGCAGCCATTTCACAGTGCATGCCCTTCCTGTCTGAGCATCTATCTGCATCTTTAGGCACCTAAATTCCTTTAAAATATTCTGGGTCTTTGTGCCTTAGTTCCCCCTTTGTCAAACAACACTCCCTGAGTCTTGTCCATTTTGATTGTTAGCTCTTCAGGGCAGGGACTGTCTCCTGTCTGTACAGCACCTAGCACAATGGGGCCCTGATCTTGGTTGGAGTCTCTGCGTGCCTATTGTAATGTAGATGGTAAATAAATAAGGGTAAGAATAGAATCTGCACTGGTGTTCAGATAAAAATAAAAGGGATTATCTCTCCAGCCTCATGCTTCTGGGAATAAGATGGTCGCCAGCTGGGGTCAGGAAGACATCTCCCCTTGATTTAATATTGCACCATGAGGTACTGTGGAAGGGTGGGCGTTGGTCCCTGTTTGTGTGCCAGGATCTCAGACTCAACAGACCATGTGGCACACCCTGAGGCCCCACCCATGAATCATAGAATCATAGAAGATCAGGGTTGGAAGGGACCTCAGGAGGTCATCTAGTCCAACCCCCTGCTCAAAGCAGGACCAATCCCCAACTAAACCATCCCAGCCAGGGCTTGCCTCCTACCCATGCAGCTAATGGGATCACAGCCAACATGTGACCGAGCTCCTCCCTGGGTTGCACCCACTGCCCAGACAAGCATGTTATGACAGCTGTTTTGAAGCTGATGGGCCCTTGCTGCGTTCCCAGGCTGCCACTTGCACTACTTGGGCCGGAGCTCCCCACACAGACGATCTGAGCTTCTTCATAAAGACTCAGCACCATTTCCCACCCCTGCACGCTCCACTGAGCCATCCCAAAAGCTGCTCAACCTTGGAAGCCCTTGTTAGATCGTTCCCTCTCCCGTAAGGCTGCTTGGGAGCCCGACGCACCCACGCCAGGGCCAGACCAGAGCCTGGACTCTAAATGGTTAGCACAGCAAAAGGACCACAGAGCAAAGGATGCAGGGGAGACAAAATAAAACGCAAGGCTCTGAGCAGATCCAAACCTTTCAACAGGCTCGGAGGGACCACAGTACATCCTGGCCCCAGGCTGTTCCACAGTCTCTCCTCAAAGCGAAAAAAGGGATGTGTATTGAGATATATGGGGGAGAGGATGGGAAAAAAAATGCACTAAGCGAACTGGGATATAGAATCATAGAAGATTAGGGTTGGAAGAGACCTCAGGAGGTCATCTAGTCCAACCCCCTGATCAAAGCAGTTCCAATCCCCAACTAAATCATCCCAGCCAGGGCTTTGTCAGGCCGGGCCTTAAAAACCTCTAAGAATGGACATCCCACCACCTTCCTAGGTAACCCATTCCAGTGCTTCACCACCCTCCTAGTGAAATAGTGTTTCCTAATATCCAACCTAGACCTTTACAAGAAGGGGGAACATCTGCACTGACACTGGGGAAGTGAGACAGTTGCTGGAGGAGCAGCTAAAAGGAGACGGTGAACAAGGATTTTAGGGCTGACTGAGCCATGGAGTTGTGTCAGCACCGTGTGGACAAGTGGCAGCATTGCACACTGTCCTTTCTGACTCCCCGTTTAAAGGGAAAGCAGCTGGGGTAGGGGCCCTGCTCTATGCAGAGTAGCGCCAGGGGAGAAAGAGATTTCCTGTCTCACCAACATTGTCAAGATATCAAGTCTTCCCACCCTGAATTGGGACGAAAAGTCAACATCTCCAAAATGTTTGTGAGCCAAAAATCGGGGGGCGAGGGAGCAGCAGTTTGGGTCACTCAAAATGTTTCATTTCAATCATTTGGAAATGCTTCGTTGCATTTTTTTTTACTATAATTAGCTTACATTTCTAAATAAACTCATTGCAAACTGAAAAACCAGCCTTTTTCATTTTGAAAATGTCAAAGCGACACATTTAAACAACGCCGAGTTGAAAAATTGGTCAGCACTGACCCTTTCTCCACCAAGTGTTTCGGACACAACTAACAGAGACATTTTCGGAGGAAACCACAGTTTGGATTGTGACATTCTGGACTGGCTGAAATGCAGAAAGAGACGTTCTACAGCCCCCGCTCCTACAGGAACCCCTGCTTATTTCCCCTGACACGCCCGTGTGATGGGGTAAACTCACTGCGGATGGTGCCTCCTTGTGGCTGCTCCGGCAATCAGCTATCGCCTGGTTTGGAACCCTCTTGTCGGTTACTCAAGGCCTCTCTCTCTTCGTGACTTGGGGTGCTCCCTCTTTGTGACTAGGCCCTCTGGCCACATCACTGTAGAGTCCTCTCCTTCCAGCTGGCATTTCCAACACTCGTGTGGCTGATAGGGGAGCCCAGGCTTGCCCTCTGCCCCTGGGTTCCAGCCCAGGGACCCTAGACCAAGCAGCCAAGGTCTGCACAGTCCAACTCCTTGGTGCTTCTTCCTACCTAGCCCTCGCAGGCTGCCTTTCCCCATAACTCCTCTGGGGTTGACCCCTCTTTCATGGCAAGAACTGTGGGGCTTATTCTCCTCTCAGAGAGTCACTGCAGATTCTCTCCCTACAGCAAACTTCCTAGCTTTAGAATCCAGCCTACTCCTGCCTAGCTGGGCTTCTGTTCAGTGAGGCCCAGCTCCCTCTCCAGGTGCATCCAAATACCATAAGTGGCTCCTCAGGATTATATTAACCCCTTCAGGGCTTGCCTGGGGGGTACACACTCCATCGCAGCACATCCTCTAAATGAACATGAAGGCTCACAAGGTCTGCTGTCCGCGTAGGGCAGAGCACTGTTCAGACTTGGGTGCACACAATGATACTTTGCATTGCTATAGAGCAGTGGTTTTTTTTCACGGACCACTTGAAAATTGCTGAGGGTCTCGGCGGACCACTTAATGATCTTTCCAAATGTTGTTTGTACCGTTAGGTAACTATTGTAAAGTGCTTTGGATAAAAACGTTATATAAAAATAATAATAATTAATGTTTTTTTGTTCTACAAATAAAAGCACACAACTCATATTTTAATATCAGTAGTCTTACCTTTCTAATGAGATGGATGTGTCCTCTCTCCCCTGCTGTGGCAGCCCCCGAGCTGGGGCTGGGAAGGAGGGGGGTCTCTCCTTCTCTCCCCCACCGCAGCAGCCCCTGAGCTGGGGCTGGGAAGGAGCGGGGTCTCTCCACCACCACAGCAGTCACAGAGCTGGGAAGGAGAGCCGTCTCTCCTTGGCAGCCACAGCCCTGGAGCTGGGGAAAGTCACCTCTTTCTCTGGCCGCTGCAGCCCCGCACATTCCAAATTTCCCCCATCCCCTCTTCTCACCCCCCCAACCTATCTCCTGTTTCCCACACCTCACCCCACTGCCCCCTCCCACCTATCCCCTATTCTCCCCAAGGCCACCACCTCACCTCCACTAATGAGATGGGTGGCCCATCATTCTCTCATGTGTGGCTGCCCAGGCACCTTAGAGGGAACTACCCACGGACCACCACAGTTCNTCGGCGGACCACTTAATGATCTTTCCAAATGTTGTTTGTACCGTTAGGTAACTATTGTAAAGTGCTTTGGATAAAAACGTTATATAAAAATAATAATAATTAATGTTTTTTTGTTCTACAAATAAAAGCACACAACTCATATTTTAATATCAGTAGTCTTACCTTTCTAATGAGATGGATGTGCCCTCTCGCCCCTGCTGTGGCAGCCCCCAAGCTGGGGCTGGGAAGGAGGGGGGTCTCTCCTTCTCTCCCCCACCGCAGCAGCCCCTGAGCTGGGGCTGGGAAGGAGCGGGGGTCTCTCCACCACCACAGCAGCCACAGAGCTGGGAAGGAGAGCCGTCTCTCCCCGGCAGCCACAGCCCTGGAGCTGGGGAAAGTCACCTCTTTCTCTGGCCACTGCAGCCCCGCACATCCCAAATTCCCCCCACCCTCTCTTCTCACCCCCCCAACCTATCTCCTGTTTCCCGCACCTCACCCCACTGCCCCCTTCCACCTATCCCCTATTCTCCCCAAGGCCACCACCTCACCTCCACTAATGAGATGGGTGGCCCATCATTCTCTCATGTGTGGCTGCCCAGGCACCTTAGAGGGAACTACCCACGGACCACCACAGTTCGAGAACCTCTGTTATAGAGCTTCCCATCCAAGCATCTCAAAGCCCCAGCTGAACATGAAACAATTAAGTGGCATAATAACCCATGAGTTACACATTATTATTCCTCTTGTTACAGATGGAGAAACTGAGGCACAGAGAGGTGGAGTGATAGTCACTGAGTGACCTCAGGCACAACTGATGGGGCTGGGAACAGAACCTAACCCTCTTGATTCCACAGTGTATGCCTATGATCATCACTCACTGTACCCAGAAGCCATGCATGCAGTATTCTGGCTCTGCATCTCTCTTATTAGTGACCCATAGATTTCTTTTAGGCCAGAAGGGAGAATTCTGATAATTTAGTCTGACCTCTAATAAAACAACCTCAAAAAGTTCACTGTTTTGGTTCAGAAGAAGCACCCAGCTTTTCAGATCTCCCCCACATCTCCTGTAGTCAGGCCGTCTTAGGGCTGCAAAATTAAGTCGAAGGACAGGGTCCCTTGAGAGATTTTTGGTATTGACTGCTCCTAGTCAGGCCAGAAAGACCAGAGGAAAAGTCTTTCTCAAGATACTTAATGGTTGCAGGCCAGGCTGGATTTGGATGGTGCAGAGACCAGAGTGAAAATGGAAGCAAGGTTAAACCAATGTTCCAGAGCCTTCAAATCTCTCTGAGTGTTGGTTCTAGAAAGTCACAGAGACCAGGAAATGTCTGTGGTCAGATGGGTATTACATTCTTCCCCCTTTCTGTCCTGTTCCTTGCATTCTTTCCTCCTCCACATTATTATGGTGAATCACCTGCACCTTGGATGTATTCATTCAAATACGAGACTGGTGTTGCGTACTTTCTGTTAGATTTGGAGTGGTGGGGAAAGGCAGAAGGTGTGCCCTAGGAGTTTCTAACCTGTTCCTCTCCTCCATACTCAGATCCAGAAAAAAAGTTCAGTTGGGTGACCCCAAGGATGTATCAACTTGGGTTGGGCAAAACAACAACCCCATATGCTCCTATCAGGAATAATGCCCATTCTTGAAAACCAAACTTGAAACAAAGTATTTATGGAGGTTCTAAAGTGTCCTGATACATTTTCTTCATGTCCAATTTCCAGACAAGAATGGGAAGCAGCAAAATGCTATGAAAAAGGTTCACCTCACAATATCTCCACTGCGACCATAAACAGGAAATCTTCGCCAAGACGCCTCATCTTGTGAGATCTCCAAGGGATTCTGATAGACCTGAACGCAAACCCTGGATCTGAACCCATCTGATCTTTGGGAACACTTGGAGAGCATCAAATCATAATGGTTCAGGCCTCTTTCTCTCTTTAAAGGGGTAAACCAAAACCAGGCATGCACCCCAGAAGGATGTGGAAGTTGGACCGACTGGGTCACAGGCCACAATGGACATGCATCGCGCATAGTACACATAAACATCCTCCCACTCCTCTCGTCTCCTGGGGAGACGTCCTGAAATGGTCATTGCTTCTATTGACCAGGCAAAAATACACAAACCATTTACTGGCCGGACCAGGAAGCTACCAGCATCTCAACCATCCTATTGTACCAGGTGCTGTATAAACCCAGAACTATCAAAATAAATGGTCCTTGCCCCTAAGAGCTTGGGCCAGTCTCCTGTGCAGAGAAGCACCTGAGTTGTCAGGACATTCCTCTGAATCAGTTTCAAACCATGAGCCCTTGAGAGGTTCAGCCACCTCCATCTCTCCAGTGCCATCTGGACCTTGCCCCTACTACCGTCCACTGCCAACCCCAAACTCATTGGTAAGGGTCTGTTTGTGAGGAGCTCCCCCTTTGAACCATTGGTTTGGAGCCTCAAAGCACGCCAGGGGCGGGCACGGAAAGAGAGAAAGATCAACTCCGCAAAGCCAAACTCAGCTGGATGCGATTTGAAAGCTGTCTGGCTGCATTTCTCTGCGAGGGTCTGGTCCAATTTGTAAATTATTTATCTCGCTCTTGAGAACGTGGAATCATTTAGGAATCGGTGTACAGGCTCGGGAACGAATCAAGAGACCGCAGAACTGGAGGAGACAGCTTGGTTTCCTTTGACAGAGATTGCTAACTACATCAGTCGTGCCGGGCGAGCAGCTGACAGGCAGGGCACTTGGGCCTGTGCAATCTCAAACACGCCTTCACCACTGGCGGGGTTGGTTTTTTTTAAATCAATTTATGAAAATCTATGCACTGTTATTTAAGGCGGAATGAGGAATGACATTTGGCAGAGGACTGGTAATGCCGGGGATGAAGAGAACAGGGGAATAGACACAAATCCCCCCTCGCCTCTAATGTTTGAGGAGACATGTCAGAAGCACTGGAGAAATTTCCCAGAGAAAGGTCTTATCTCAATGTTCGGCTCCTGGAACCTTGAACCTCTCCAAGGACAGGGTCCTCAAGGTCTGCTCAGAATCTGGGAGCTTCCTGGGACTAACCTGCTTTCCTTAACGACCAGGGGCCTGATTCTCATTTGCATTAAAGGCTCTCTGCACCACCTTGGCAAGGAAAATGGGCCTTAAAGGGAGTGGGATATAATTTATGCCCTCCGTAAGGTCCCATCACACTGCCAGAGTGGTGCATATGGGCCTAAGAATAAATGAGACCCAGAGAACTAACTTGGTCTCATTACAGCATCTTGAATGGTGAAAAACACCCTTTTTTTTCCTAAATAAAATACATTTCCCCCAAGTTCTCCATTAAAAAAAAAAATTAACCCCCTAAACTCCAGAAATAAAAGTTGTGAATTAATGGTCCATTAATGGCTATTAGCCAGGATGGGTAAGAAATGGTGTCCCTAGCCTCTGTTTGTCAGAGGGTGGATGGAGATGGATGGCAGGAGAGAGATGACTTGATCACTGCCTGTTAGGTTCACTCCCTCTGGGGCACCTGGCATTGGCCACTGTCGGTAGACAGGATACTGGGCTGGATGGACCTTTGGTGTGACCCAGTATGGCCGTTCTTATGTTCGTATGTTCTAATTTTTCGTTATTTATTTTTAAATCTCTTTTTCATCATCCTCTCCCTTCCCCCAGCCATCCAGTTAGATACAAGGAAAACCTTCCTAACTCTAAGGGTGGTTAAGCTCTGGAACAGGCTTCCAAGGGGGAATCCGCATCACAGGTTGGACAAACGCCTGTCACGGATGGTCTAGGTATATTTGGTCCTGTCTCAGAGCAGGGGAATGGACTACATGACCTTGAGGTCTCTTCCAGCCCTGCACTTCTGTATCCCTTCCCCTCCCCGAATGAAAGCAAAGCTCCTTCTCTCAAGAGTACAGTAGGATTTCTCATTTCATCTCAAGCTAGACACTTTAGTGTCCACCCGTTTCCCCCACTTGCTGGCTGTTCAGGGAGCTATATGAAATGAAGGGGGGAGGCTCCCTTTAGTTCCCAGGTGAGATTGAGCCCAAACCAGAATTGTGAGAGTTTGGATTCAAATCTCTGCAAAGAAATCTCTTCTCGCCTCTTTGGTCTGGGCCCCATGGAAAAGCAGATGGAGGCTTCTGCTCCCTGGATCGGAAGCCACCTCAAGACAGCTGAAATTTCAAGTACAGCTGATCTTGCAAGATTTTCCAGGGATGTCAGAAATTTGGGCCCAAATCTGTCTGGGACATCTCTACGGCGATGCCATCAAGCCTTAACCCCGATTCATCAGCTTCAGGTCTGAGTCCTAGTTCAGCCTGGCAATGAAGTTGGCTTCCTCCTGCCCCCCTGCACTGTAGAAGGAGTCACATCAAAAACCCAGCAGTCCCAGTAACCGGCTCTTTGTGGGGCAGCTTCGGCAGAGAGGTCTAAGACAGACTGTGCCACAGAAACGGTCCCAGTCTTTCCACTACAGAGGTGCCCGCTGAACCCACAGTGTAAAGCCCATTAATGGTAGAGGTCATTATGGGAGGAAGCCCGCAGAGCGCATGCCTGATCTGTGGATAACAGGACTTCTCTCTTTAAGGCCAGCAATCCGGCAGCACTAAATTCCCCCAGAATTCCTTATGCTCCAAAGTAATTCTCCTGCATGGGCTAGTTTCTCCAGCAGCACAGATTACCCTCTTCCACCGCTCTGGATCCCAGCAGCTGCGGCTGGCTGTTGCATGTGGGACAGGCAGGGGGTTATCATTTTCCTTGCTTGGGAGTGAGCCTTGCAGATGCAGGGGGTGACAGAGCCTATTAACTCTTTGAAGCGCCAGGGATAATTACCATCATCACGGCACTCTCATTTCCAAAGCTAATTTGAAAGCTGGCTCAGAGGAAGGGTGCTTGCGTGTGGTGGGGAAGTGGTTTGAATAACCCACAGTCACAGATGCAGCAGCGACGGGTCCTTGCCAGCCAAATACTCACCATCACCTGCTCAACTATCACCAGTCCCCAACAGACCAAGTGCCACTGGCCCCGGGGAGGAATGCAAATGGGAGCTGTTTAGCTGGTGTCCTCGCTCTGTATCAACAATAAATACATCTGCAATAAATATGCAAGGCTGTACCTGGGTTGGGGGTGGGGGTGGAGAAGGAGGGAAATAGACTCTGTTATAGCGCAGAGTAATTTAGGATATTACCGCCGGCATCTGAATTACAAATCTACCTCTCATTACTGGTGTGTTAACGGGGAAAGGCAGCTTCTCAACCACATGCAAGGCAGAGTTTATTAGCATGCATTTGCATAATAATTAGCTCTGCAGCAAGCAAAGACCGGTGTGCCTTTCAAAAAGCCAACTTTCAATGTCAATTTCCAGTGCTTCTCTGGCTTCCACTCCCAGGCCCCCCGGCCCGGCATCCATTCACCACAGGCATTTCACCAGCCGCTGCTCTGGCCCGGCTCACTCCTCTGCCTTTGGGATGCTGCCGGAGTGGCCAACCCAGAGAGGGGCTGGCTGTTCACCGGTTTGGTTCTCCCCAGCTGGGAGCCAGCCATCAGAAGAGAATTCCTAGATAACTAGGTACGTGCCTCGTTGGGAGCAAACCATTGTGCTGTATGCCCCCACAGCTGCAGCTCTATCTCAGCTACTCCATTGGCCCCTGTCACTGTGGTGTCTGAGCGCCTCACAATCGTAATAGTTATCTCCACAACACCTGTGTGAGGAGGGAAGTGCTATTGTCCCCATTGTACAGATGGAGAAGTCAAGCACTGAGAGACTAAGTGACTTGCATAAGGTCACACAGGGAGGCTGTGGAGAAGTAGGGGGGACCTGAACCCTTGTCTCCGGAGGGCCAGGCCAGCACCCTAACCGTTCGACTCTCCTTCCTCCCTCAGCCTGGGGAGCTCCCTTTGGGTGCCCCTTGCTGTGGGGGGCACCGTAAGCAGCGCATATCTCTACCTCCCCCAGGAGATGAGGTATTGTATGCCCCTTTAGCTGCACCTCACTTTGGGGGCCACAGAGCCTTGCCATAACATCCTTCCATAGCCCCACCAATTCCCCTTCCATCAGCAATATCAAGGTCAATGTCCTTCATTTCCATCCGCAACGCTCTGCTCCCCTCACATGCCCTCGGCTCTGACCTTTTCCGAGTCTTGAACAAGTCGTTTCACCTCCCCGTGCCTCAGTTTCCCATGTAGATAAGGCTCCTTCATGGGCATATGGGGCATGTTAGCCATTTAATGGGTCTGAAGAGACCGGAAGACATAAGCTCTAGGCAACACTGGTGGAGTCTGTTTCAGACAGTTCCTTCCTCAACTTCTTCCCCTGCAACTCAGTTGCCTTCTAAACCATAATCCCACCATGCATCCCTGCCAACCTATTAAATCTTCAGAAAACATGACATCCAACAGATGCATTGCTACATGCTAAACGTCCACCATGCAGAATTAAGTGCGTGATTGGCGGGGGGCGGGGGGGGAAGGGCGGGGAGGAGGAAGGGAAGGGTTATATATCCTGCTTCAAGTTTCCAACACTTGCCACCAACAACATGAAACCAGAGGGGCCATTAGCTTGCCCCAATCTGGCATTTCCCACGACAGTCAGCCTCTCTTCCCTGAGCAGCATGGCTGAGTGGGATGGGGGTCCTCTGAGTGTCTCTCAAGCCTGGTTCCCCCCTTCCCCACATCCCCCAATGGCCAGGCCAGCCACAAATCTCTGTTGGAGAGGCAGCAGTCTTCACTGATGACGCCTACGGTGCCTGCGCCATTCTGAGGCCGCCCGTTAAATAACCACCGGAGTGTGTTTTCCTATCACATTGAGAGCTGTTAGAAATGAACTTGGGCCCGTTAGTGCGAAGTGTTAATTGTTACACGTGTAAGTGCCCTGGCTCCCTGGTTGCTTGCGGGCCTTGTACGCCGCGCACATTAGCCAGCGAGTAAGCCGTGAAACAGAGAGGTCAGCCTGAAGCAAAACACTCTGCTCAGCTGCACACAATCCAATCTCGATGCCCTTGTCCCAGCTGCTCGGTGGGATGCAGCTGCAGATTTCAGTCACAGCATACAGGGCTCTGGGAACTGTGTTGTGCCAGTCAAAGCAATGCACAGAGAAGCCTGGCCAACCCAGTTGGCTTTCTGTGCAATGGTGATCCCAGTATAGATAAACCAAGCACAAGGCCTCTTGATAATGTTCCTTGGCTCTTATAATTTATAGACTGTAAAGCGCTCTACGGGGAAGAGCAATATCATTATCTCAATTTTCCAGATGGGGAAACTGAGGCACGGAGCAAGGCAATGACTGACCTAATGTCACCCAGCCGGCCAGCAACAGAGGTGGAAGTAGACCCAGTGCCCTTGCCCCAGAGGTACACTGTCTATATCACCCATCTTCTCGCTCTGCTGACACGCTGCCCAATCACCCGTCTCGGAAGGGTGCACAGGAATCCAGACCCAGTCCTGCCAGGACTGAGCCCAGTGGGAGTGGAGGGTATTAGAGCTGCGGGAGAAGGCCCTGAGGTGACAGGCAGAGCGCAATTCCGCAGAAGGAAAGGGCGAACCTGTCCCAATGGCACACAGAGTGAATCAAACTGCCCCAGACTGCAAGCAAACCATCTGAAAAAGTGAGGTTTTTTACCCACGAAAGCTTATGCCCAAATAAATCTGTTAGTCTTTAAGGTGCCACCAGACTCCTTGTTGTTTTTGTGGATGCAGACTAGCACGGCTACCCCCTGAAACCAGAACTGAGATTTTCACACCGTTCGTTCCAGTTGCCATTGTCATCTTGGGCTCTGCTGTCTCCATCACACGCACAAGCCTCAAACAAAATCATCCAACCCAACTGGTCTGATAGTGTTTTCAGCTTAAACGGAGATGAGCTTGAACCAGATCCCAGGGCCCAATCCTATCAACTGGGCTTTGGACGGGACTCCTGCTCTATACAGCCACTCCCTGGCCTTAGCAGAAGCCCCACATCTGTAGCACCCTGCTCATGGTGGAGAAGAGATAGGATTTGGCTTAATGTTTGAAACCTCATATCACCACTCTTCTGGCAGAGGAGGGCCAGAAGCTATTTCTTTGGAAGTTATTCCGCTAACATCCCGGTTAAGTATCATAGATTATTAGGGTTGGAAGGGACCTCAGGAGATCATCTAATCCAACCCCCTGCTCAATGCAGGACCAATCCCCAACTTAATCCCCCAAATGGCCCCCTTAAGGATTGAACTCACAACCCTGGGTTTAGCAGGCCAATGCTCCAACCACTGAGCTATTCCTCTCCCGCCTCTGTTGCAACTCCCTCTAGTGGCTGGTCCACAGAGGATAAAAACCTTTTACAGCTACCAGCTAATGTAATAACTCCTCTAGTTCATGAAATAAAAGGCTGCTTCTTAGGAGCTGCAAGTCTTTACTATCCCTGATGAAAGTCCATCTTGAGAGTCATTCTACTGCTGGAGCATGGCAGATTGGCCTTCCAATTATGCTAGTATTAGTTATTAGTTTAGTGCTATATAAAAAATGCTGGTGTGAAAGGGCCCAGGGGAAGAAACAAAGTTCTGTGCTCCTAGAGATGCAGAATCTAATCTGATTCTATTCTCTCCTAGAATGAGGGCCTCTTTGGATCACTCGGTCTCACTGAAGATGCTACTGAAAATATCAAAATCCAAACCTGAGATGAAGGAGAAACAGGAGAAGGAAGCAGAGTAGGTCTTCAAAGACGAACTATTGATAATTAACCTGATAAAGAGCTGGGGTTCAGGAGTCGACTTTTCCCTTAAACCAGATTCTGATGAGGTTCAACAAGGACAAGTGCAGAGTCCTGCACTTGGGGCGGAAGAATCCCATGCACCTCTACAGGCTGGGGACTGACTGACTAAGCAGCAGTTCTGCAGAAAAGGACCTGGGATTACAGTGGACAAGAAGCTGGATATGAGTCGGCAGTGTGCCCTTGTTGCCAAGAAGGCCAATGGCATATTGGGCTGTATTAGTAGGAGCATTGCCAGCAGATGGAGGGAAGTGATTATTCCCCTCTATTCGGCACTGGTGAGGCCACACCTGGAGTACTGCATCCAGTTTTGGTCCCTCCACTACAGAAGGGCTGTGGACAAATTGGAGAGAGTCCAGCAGAGGGCAAAGAAAATGATTAGGGAGCTGGGGCACATGACTTACGAGGAGAGGCTGAGGGAACTGAGGTTACTTAGTCTGTAGAAGAGAAGAGTGAGGGGGGATTTGATAGCAGCCTTCAACTACCTGAAGGGCGGTTCCAAAGAGGATGGAGCTTGGCTGTTCTCACTGGTGGCAGATGACAGAACAAGGAGTAGTGGTCTCAAGTTGCAGTGGGGGCGGTCTAGATTGGATATTAGGAAACACTATTTCACTAGGAGGGTGGAGAAGCACTGGAATGGGTTACCTAGGGAGGTGGTGGAATCTCAATCCTTAGAGGTTTTTAAGGCCTGGCTTGACAAAGCCCTGGCTGGGATGATTTAGTTGGGGTTGGTCCTGCTTTGAGCAGGGGGTTGGACTAGATGACCTCCTGAGGTCTCTTCCAACCCTAATCTTCTATGATTCTATGATTCCCAAGGTTCACCTATATATATATACACATACAGGTACTAACTGTGCCAGCCTTAGACAGACACAAGAGGGTGCTGCATGCCCACCAATTTATACATGTCTAACAGCTCTGGCCCGAATTCCAAACCTGCAGCTAACCATCAAACACCAACACTCTGGGATAGGTTGATTTTAGCTTTATTGCTGGTAATGTTCTCTTACACTTTACAAAACTAACAGAGCAAAGTATGGGGTGGGTGTAGAAAATGCAGGTGACATCTATTGATTTATATAGCTCTGTGATCAACTGAAATCACAGCACAAGCAGCAGCTAGTTATCAGCATATTTAAAATGCATATGAATGCAAAGTAACAAGCAGCATTGATCACATTTTTTCATCTGACACGTTTTTTCAACAACCAAAAAGGCTTTTTATTCAAAATGGCCATTGTCCATGGGAAATGTCCATTTTTGACAAACGTTTCCAGGTTTACATCAGAAAACCGAAACCCAAAAATCTTCTGTTTTTGGCAACTGGAAAAAAACAAAAAACATTTTACCCAAAATGGTTTTGGTTCCTGAAAACCAATGTTTTTTTCACTGAAAACTTTGGAGAACATTTGATAAAGTTACTTTGCTTTTGTCTAATTTTTTTGTGGGAACTAAAAACATTTCCTGACCAGCCGTGGAAATGAGATCAACCCAAAACTCTGGATCCAAACACCCCACACTCTGGGGAAGTTCGGATCAGAACACATCTAGTACTATTGTGCCACCCCATTTGGTGAATATACCTTAGACAGTGAATTAGTCATGTATAATTTTGATAGGGATATTATCAAGATTGTCAGTGACTCCGCATGCCTATATGTGATCCTACAATGACAAACTTGTGTGGGAACAGGGCTGGTGGGGAAATAAACATTTAGAAGGAGATGCTTCTACTTTGAGCTTCAAAGGAGTTACTGGTGTTGGGCGAATCGATTTGGATAAGACAAGAATGAGAACAACCGTTGATTCCAAATTTACACTGACTTGAAGTTGAGTGTTTGGGGGTTGAATAATTCCAGCGAACGGTATATTTTTGTAAAACAATTTCCTGGCCTTCTTGCATGGATTGAAATAGGCTTATCTAAGAAGCATAAATACGGGATGTTCATATACTGTGGTGATGAACGTGGAATGGATGGATAGATAGATATACTGCAATATCCTTATGATGTTTCACACTGTGATATTTCATGAGTGCAATACAGAGAAAAGATTTTCAAAAGTGATTTGGGGGGCTTTAACTGGGGGGCAATGGAGGTGCCTTAAAAGGGCACGATCTTCAGAAAGCACTGAGCACCCCCCTTTCTGAAAATCAGGTCTCTTGGCAGTGTTCCAAGTTGGGTATCCACAAATCACCAGCCCAGTTCTTCAGCATCATGAAGTTCAGATAGTCTTTATAAGCTCTATATGCAGGCACACTAATTTATAGATGCTTATTTGAACCCCACAGCTAGTCCCTAACCTTACGAGGTTCATCTGTCCCAGCTAGACACAGGACCAAATCAGAACCTTGAATCCATTCAACCCCCAGTTAATTTGTATTTAGGTCTGAACTTTGAATCTCAGTTTCCATGTTTAGTCCCTATTTATAACCGTGATTTTGGCCTTGAGCTACAAGCCTAATCAAGGTAGAAAACTACAGCTGAGGGAGAACACATTTTCCCCCAATCACAGCACCAATTATCACATCCCCAGCCAGGCATGTCAGCGCAAGTAACGCTGTCTTACACCTGCAAGATTTCTGCCGGTAACACATTCTCCCCACAAACCAATTATGTAAGCACTAAAACCTATTTACAAGCTGCATCTGGAGCAAGCTACCGAGATACCAGCTTTCAGGCTTCCCCGTGTCTCTTTACTTTCTCAGTCCAGACTCAAAACCCCTTTCTCAGGGCGGCTCAATATGCTCTGTTATCCCACCTTCACAGATTACACCAAGGAGGTTTTAAGCAGACTAGCAATGGCACAAACCAGAAAAGCAGAAGCAAAACTGACAACCTAAAAGAAGAGAATTTCAAAGGTTATTTCTGCCTACCGGCCGATTGGGAACCTGTTAAATGAAGTGGTATTGATCCAATTCATAGGGAACTCAAGTCCACATCACAAAACCAACATCCCAAACAGCACTGAAGGGTGGGGATTTTCCAAAGAGCCCAAGTGACTTAGGAGGACAATGTCCCATTGAGAATCACTGTAAGGATCAATGTCTGAAAGCCAGTGGCACTTGTGCCCCTAAGTCATTTAGATGCCTTGGAAATGCCCATCTTAACAAATAAAAGCATAATAATGGCCCAGATGCCTAGCTCCTTATTCAACCTAACTTCCATTGACTTTACTGGTAGGTTTGCAGGAGCAAGGACTGAGTAAAACCCAAGGATTTGGCATAAACAGATGACATTTAGCACTTATTTTCCAAGCACTTTATAGACATTAATCCTCATGACACAGTACGAATTGTTCCCATTTTACAGATGAGAACAACTGAGGCTCTGAAGTTTAGTGACTTACCCAAAGCCACAGATAGAGTAAGTTTGAGAACTGGGATAAGAACTAACGAATACCTTATGGCCTTCCTGTGCTCAGAGCACTAAATCACAAGAGAAGAGGAAACCTTGTTGACTCTCTCAGCAGAGGGGAACAAGGCCTGAATGATGTTTCAATCCCAGGGTTGAGGTACATTTGTAGGACTGTGTAAGAGGGAAGTCTACATCACCGCAGCCCACACTCTAAGTGCTCCATTAAATGTATTACTTTTCTTTATTACTTGTACTGCTGTAGCACCTAGGGGCTCCAGTCATAGACCAGAGCTCCATTGTGCAAGGTGCTGTACAAACACAAAGAGCTTTCAGTTTCAGTGATTGAAGACAATGCAGCAATTCCCAGTCATTAGCACCTGACTGAATACCACTACATCAGGCACAACATACAGCGTTCTGTTTGGTAGCTGGGGCATGTGCTCACAGTTAGGGTGAAACATTTCTGTTAACGTGGTTTTTATGTTGTTTGTTTTTTTGGGACAAAAATAGTTTTTTTGAGAAAATGAACATTTCACAGGCAGTGTCTGATTTCCTCAAAGTTTTCGATTTTCCACTGGAAAACCAAAAGCCCCCATATGATTTTTTTTCAGCTGAATACTGTGGTTAGATGTTCGGTTGCATGTGTGTGTTCTCCCTGTGTGCTGCCCCAGCTCTGCGCAGACACCCGGCACAGCAGACCTTGAGCGAACCACCAATTGACCACAAGATCCGTTAAGGTACGAAGGCCGTAGGCCAGGTTTATTGTTGACAGAGCATGGTACCAGCATCTGGCAGACTCTACGAGGATACTAAGACATGTAGGCCCGTGACAATGGATGCAGCTCAGTGAATGGCAGAACTTTCCATTCCCCCTTCAGCTGGACAAAGTTACTCCCTCTGAGATACATCTTTATACCCTGTTACAAACAAGTTAGTACTGCCTCTGACATAGTGAGTTACTGCCCCCTGACGTGACTACTTATCACCTTGTACATGTTGGTTTGATCAAAACATCTTTATTATGTACTGTCATCCTGACCTTATTTTTTAGGAGGGGTCAGTGTGTTCCTGTTATCCTTCGGGGATGTTTTTGTACCATCCTTGATATTGGGACGTTGTGGACCACTTAATATCAGGATGTATTTGCGTGAGTACTCTGTGCTTAGCGCTTGTTAGAAATGTGTATTTCTGCAATATCAGCCCTGTTCTTGTCAGGTTCTGTGAGCAGGTCCTGCCTCATATCAGGCCTCTGTTACAAGGGCTTATGTCTCAGGCTCTCTTCCTACTACAAATACCAATTTTTTTCTTCAGAACACACCTTCCCCCCATTTTCCAACCAGCTCTATTCATCATGTAATCAATAACAGTTAGCACTTATACATAGTCAGACATTACGTGATGTGAGAGTCAACCAATCATTATGATGTACAGCATTACGGTTGCATCTAGATGCTGCAGCCAAGGTCGGGGCCCCGCAGTGCTAGGCGCTGTAAAAATGCATTGAGAAACCACCTTTTTCCCAAGGCGCTGAGACCCAGATTCACAATGGGATTGAGGCTAGGAGCCTCAATAGCTTTGTGGATCTGGGCCTAAGAGTCTAAACAGACCCAACAGTCAAAGGGTGTGAGGGGGAACAGAAGCACAGAGTGACCGAAGGGCAGAGCTAAGAATAAAACCCCCGCTCAGTTCCCCATCTCCTGGACCCCACTTTACCATCAGCGAGCAAAGAACCCAGATTCCAACTTCCCCAAATGGATCTGAGCTTTGGAGCTGTAGGCATCTATCCATAGCCTTGAGAATAGTTAGAAAGGATGTGCTCATATACTACTGTGACAGGGCCATACCGCTAGATAGGCAGAGAGATACTGAACCATCAATCATTTCCCGCCCCATCAATCAGCTCTCAACCAACAATTCCCAGGTAAATATATAAACATTGAAATCTCCCTCCCCCTCCACCCTATCCACTCACTCTGCTTAGCGTGCCCTAAAGGAGGAGCGAGTCAGCTCAGCTGGCATGAATCTGGGTGAGATATACAAGGGTGGCTTCCAGGATTCCTTGCAGACGTGACTTTGAAACTAGCTTTACACAAGCATCCATGCTCTAAATGACCAGCCTATCTTAGAAACTGCCTCTCTCCCCAGGCCATTCTGCCAGACCTGACCACTGGAGCATCCTTCACATAGAAAAGGTTCCTTACTGATTGCAGGGTATTCTCCAAGCGGGCTCCTAGACTATGGAATTTGCTTCCCACCTTGGGCTGAAATAGCCAACATCTGTTGATCTTACACTATTTGGAGAGGGTGGAAGGTCCGGGGCTTAGAGAGGGGTGGGATGAGGTATATTCTGCGTCTGTTTAAATGTATTGTGCCTGAGGCTGCTGGGTGGTTATATAATGCATTGCCTCTGCATAGAGCTAGACGCAGCACTTCTGAGAAAGCTTTTTTCGTTGAACTGGCAAAAATAGGGAAACAGTAAGGAAGTGTGGGAAAGTGAAGCTACTTTCCCCCACACCTTTTAATTTTTTCAGATCCCCCCTCAGTTTTTATCCCCCCCACACACACAAGTCAAAAGAAGGGGGGAACGTCCCAAATTTTAAACTTTTAAACTGAATTGAAACAACATTTGAAGCCAAAATGAAAAATGTTGCATCGTTTCTAAAATACTGACTGGAAAGCTATTTCTTTTCTATTGAAACTTAAAAAAAAACTGTCTAGTGGCAGTATCTGGGGAGGGATCCCATTTTCCAACCCATCTCATTCCGCCTCTGCATTATAAGGGCATACTGAATTTACTTTTAATCTAAATAAATAAAAGTAAAATATCATCTCTGACATGTTCGCAGGAAGCAAATTCAAAAGGGGTGAGAACATGAACAAAGCTCACTAAACATTCTGGGTTCAGTTCTTAGTTCTACGACTGATTCTCTGTGACCTTGTGCAAGTCGGTTCACCTTTCTGTGTCTCAGTTCCCGCTCTGTAAAACGGGGTATGAAGGGGAACATCACCGCCAGTGCTGCTTACTGGTCAGGAGAGGATGTGGCAGGTCAACTTCCTCCTAGGCATTAAGAACATAAGTACAAGAACGGCCATAGTGGGTCAGACCAAAGGTCCACCCAGTCCAGTATCCTGTCTTCTGACAGTGGCCAATGCCAGATGCCCAAGAGGGAATGAACAGAACAGGTGATTATCAAGTGATCCATCTCCTGTCACCCATTCACAGATTCTGGCAAACAGAGGCTAGGGACACCATCCCTGCCCATCCTAGTTAATAGCCACTGATGGACCTATCCTCCAGGAATTTATCTAAAAATTTTTTTTTAACCCTATTGTAGTCTTGGCCTTCACAACATCCTCTGGCAAAGAGTTCCACAGGTTGACTATGCATTGTGTGAAAAAATACTTCCTTTTGTTTGTTTTAAACTTCTATCTATTAATTTCATTTGGTGACCCCTAGTTCATACAATAGAGTAAATAACACTTCCTTATTTTATCCACACCGGTCATGATTTTATAGACCTCTATCATATCCCCTCTTAGTCGTCTCTTTTCCGAGCTGAAAAGTCTCAGTAGTATTAATCTCTCCTCATACAAAAGCTGTTCCATACCCCTAATCATTTTTGTTGCCCTTTTCTGAACCTTTTCCAATTCCAATATATATTTTTTTGAGATGGGGCGACCACATCTGCACGCAGTATCCAAGATGTGGGTGTACCGTGGATTTATATAGAGGCAATATGATATTTTCTGTCTTACTATCTATCCCTTTCTTAATGATTCCCAACATTCTGTTCACTTTTTTTGATTGCCGCTGCACATTGAGTGGATGTTTTCTGAGGACTATCCACAATGACTCCAAGATCTCTTTCTTGAGTGGTAACAGCTAATTTAGACTCCATCATTTTATATGTATAGTTGGGATTATGTTTTTCAATGTGTACTACCTTGCATTCCCCTTCTTAATACTGCTGTACCCTAAGGTGGTCTGTTCTTTCAGTGACTCAGCCCTCTGGCCAGGTCACATTTTCAAGTCCACCACTTTTGGGGTATATATAAATACTCCATATATAAGAGTCTTTAATATATACCCCAAAAGTGGTGGACTTGAAAATGTGGGAGGTCATCAAGATTAAGCAAAGGATTCAGGGCTTCCCCTTTGGGACCCTCATGGGAGGGGAGCACAGACCCACCCTCTCCAGGCTCTGATCTAGGGACCAATGGTAGGCAACTAAATCCTGCGCCCTGGGGTGGTATGCAGCTGCTTTCTGGCATCACTTCCTCTCCATCCCCGCTCTGCCCTCAAGGTAAAATAAAGAATAAAATCTCTAATCTCCAGGGAGTCACCAGTCACTTCTTTGTAGGCTTGGTCATCTCACTATAGCCAGGAGTTTAGCATATAGATCAGCTTCCCTTTGCTGCCTGCCTGCCACTGAGCTCCTCTGCTCCCCTTTTTAAGCTCCTCCTCCAGGCTTTGCAGGTGAGGTGGGCTGGACCACCTGGGCCCAGAGCAGCTCCTTAACCCCTTCCTCTCCAGTGTGGCGTTTGTATGCCCCATCACATGGGGACAATGCCTCCTTTGTCTGTCTTGTCTATTTAGACCATAAGCTCTATAGGATAAAGGCTGTCTCTTACTGTGTACGTATGCAGTGGACAACGGAGACCTGACCTCAGTTGGGAACTATCACAATAGTAACTAACAAATAACCCAAGTCATGGCTCTGCAAGTGGTGGTGGTGGTTGTTTAAATTTAATTCAAACTTTACATTTTAGGGCTGAAAGAAGCAGACAATGTCACTTTAATACCAAAGAGCTTTGTTAAGGGAAAGAGTTGAAAGGCAAGAGATATGTTAAAAACCGACTTCCCAAACTGACCTGCCCTGCGCTGTCACACTGCGTGTGTGTGTGTATGGAACACACAAAGTTGGGGAAAGATAAAAATCCAATAAAAAAAATTACAAGGAGGGAATGCAACCTTTTTATTCAAACAAAGAAAGTCTTTTGGCAGCTGGCAATTCTTTTTCTTGCTCTCTCCCTCTCTCCTTTTTGAAGCTAGCATTGTGCGGCGCCGTGTTGCCTTTTCAAGATTTCAGATGTTGTTGTGTTAAAATGAATTCCATTTTGTCACAATCAATGACGCTCTCTCTCTTTATTACCTACGGCCCTTCCTAGCAGCCAGGGCTCTTGGCTCCCTTCCAAACCCCAGCCTGGCACGAAGGCAAGGCAAGGTGGCTCATGCCTCTCCAGCTGTGCAGTGAAGGTAAGCTGGAGAATGTCACCTACAGCTGGGTAATTTTTAATTTTCTTCCCCCCCCCCCCACTGTTAAATTACCACTAGCCTATTTGTCTGGCTAGAGGTTAATGAAACACTAATGATGTTAATGAGCCTTTCACTCTGCAAGTTTTTTCAAGAAAGAGATATAATAGCTGTTTTCCTTCCCTTTTAATCTCTCATCTTTCGGGAGTTACAGGGCCGAAGCAATTAATGACTCTGTCTTCCCTCCCAGTCATGGCGCAGTGGGGTAAAGAGGAGAGGGCTATTAAACCTGCTTCACATGTCCACAGGTGAGGAGCTCACGGGCTGATGCTCACACTGGCCCAGCCAGAAGGCAGAATGCTCTTCAGGGGGAAAAGCCGGGGAAATTAACAATCTGTCGATGAAGCTTTCTCCTTGGCAGCAAGACAGCAGGAGCTGTCCAAAGTGGGGGAGGAGTCACCAGCCGCGGTTCTCTGTTCATTAGTGCAGATGACAAGATGCAGGGTGGGCAGCGGTGGGTGAACCCAGAAGGGTGAGGAGATTTAGGTGGGGTGACGCAGCCATAGGTCTGAAGTTTCCTCTGAACTAGAACTGTACAAAGCCGGCCCTCGTGAGACACCAGAGCAAGGCAAATCCGCCACGTTTCAGGTTTCATTTCTGACCCGATGCTGGGCGCAGAACTGGCATCAAGCTTTAATTTCAGGTGTAAACCCAGCAATTTGGCATCAGTGTTGGTCCCAAAGCAGGCCAAACTTGGCCATTTCTGCTGAGTTTAGCTTTGAGCTTCGGGCTTCTGTTCAAAACCAAAAGTCAAAGAGGAACCCAGGGAGCGCAAAGTCTTGTGGAGGAGTAACGGTCTGAGCAAACCCTGCCAGAAACTGACTCCCTGGGAAGCAGAGGTAGAATTTTGGATGCAAACACTGTTAATTTAATGTGTGCAAAGCTCCAAGAATGGGAAGTTGGTGTTGTGGCATTTCAATGATGGGCAGGTGGGGCTGAATCAACCCCCAACTCCGATCCACACTTTGGGCTGATCCAGTTCCAGACTTTGCAACATGGGCCCAGAGGTGTGTGTGGGGCAGAGGTTTAGAGGTGTGGGGGGGGGGGGGAGGGGGGGAGATGGGAGGCACACATGCACACAGAGGGTTAATAAAGAAGGATAAATCTTCCATCTGATAAGGAGGAAAGAGAGAGGCAAGTTTGGGACAGCAGAGAGAACAGCTGCAATGGAAGAATAGGGGCTGCTAACATTTGAAACAGAGGGACAGATGGGGGCTGTGGAGATGACCCCTGAGGACATGAAACAGAGGTGAGATTTTCAGAATGCCTAAGGGAGTTGGGTGCCCAAGTCCCATTGAAAGTCACATAGTTAGGGGCCAGATTTTCAAAGGCATTTAGGTGCCTAGTATTTAATTTAGGAGCCTAAATCCCAGTGAAATCAATTGGAGTTGGACACCTAACCTGCTTAGGGACTTTTGAAGACCCTATTAGGCATCTTTAGGCACCTCACTTAGGTACTTTTGAAAACTCCATCCAGAGCATTGAGGGAGAGTTGTTTACAGACCCTCTCTCCCGCCAATGGGAACAACACTGCTCTTCCATAACCCCTTCCATTCAAGGATCTGAAAGGGTCTGTCTGTTCCTTCATTAATCCTCCCAGCAAACAAGGCAAATATTACTCGACCCCTTTCACAGATGGGCACAGTGAGGTTAAAAGTGACTAGCCCAACATCACTCAAGTCAGTGGCAGAGGCAGGATTGTAACCCAGGAGTCCTGATCTCTCATCTCTTCATTCTCTCTCCGCAGAGAGAAATGAGGATACAAGCCAGACCTCCCTCCCACAGATCCGCGAGCACCCTTGGAATGTAACAAAGGGGACACTGCAGCTGCTTTTATTGATGGATGCGCCCGTGCCAAAGGGCACAAAACTAAATTATGAGCTGGCACTTACAAAGAGTGAGGGCTCCTGCTTGCGCTTCCATTAGAGGGTATCTATCTGCATTTAAAGCTGCGGCGCTGTGATAAGGGGGAGGGAGTGCTCTAGAGAGACCTCAAAAAATTGCCTGGACCAACTCCGAGATAAGACTTTTCAAACAGACAAAAAAGCCTGTCCTGATTTATAGAGCTTCGCCCGTCCTTGACAGTACCTCTAGACCTCCTGGTCTGAGCTGTAAGAGGAAAGTTCTCATCACAAATGTATGTTCTGCCCCCTAACCTATTTATCCAGACAACCTGTCAGCCTACCACAGCCAGATCTTCTGCTGACATGGACAAGACAGCAATACAATAGCCTGGCTTTTATTTTCAGTTTCCTCCTCCCCTCCTTCTTAATAGTCACAGATGCTTTGTCTGAACAATAATAAAGATCCTGAAGGCCTCAGTTTCCATTTGTTTATCGGCCCTTTCAGCTGGCGGGGTTATTTATGATGGCCACAAAATGCTTTCATGAAAAGATGCCATTATAGTGGAATGATGCTC
The DNA here is from genome assembly GCF_013100865.1 of Trachemys scripta elegans. Taxonomy (NCBI): domain Eukaryota; kingdom Metazoa; phylum Chordata; order Testudines; family Emydidae; genus Trachemys; species Trachemys scripta. Next base: position 8,397,528 of record NC_048318.1, read on the forward strand.
TCTTGACATTGGAGATCGGAATCTGCATAGACGCTGCATAACAACTCATTTTTTATGTTTGCCTACTTGTCTTAATTCTCTTTTTATTATTATTTCCATGGCAAAGAGTGCCAGAGAGAGACAGAGAGGACTACTTGCAGCTCAAAGACATGAAGCGACTCCAACCTAGGCCACAGATGGTGTGGGCTGGCTTGGCTATTTCTGTCCCCATTTAGTGCAGCCGTAGGTAGTCATGCCCTCATCAGGTCTGTTAAAAGAATAGGACCCTATTGGAAGCACTCTTGCTTATGGTGCGGAGACATTCTCTCTCTCACAGAGCATGGCAGGAAGATAAGCAGCAGAGAAAAGGGGGACTCTTTCTAGCAGGCCAAAACTGGCAGATGTTCACAGATCATTTTCCACGTGTGTTCAGAAGGACCTGGTGGGGGATTCCCTGGAGTGAGGCAATAGACAAGCTCTGTCTGCTCTCTACCCAGTGCTGAACTCGTTCATTTTAATTCTCTTGTGTCTGATTCAGGGCCTGGAACCCCACTACCCTCAGCTCTTTAGATTAGTATTCATTGGCAACGAAAAACAATGCATCACAAAGAATTGGGCTCCAGTGGCAATGCAGATGGCACCCAGAGATATGCTCAGCAGAGATTCCCAGGTGTTGACCCACACTTGAAGGTATCAGAGGAGCTGACTTTGTGTTCTAATTTTAGCTGCCAACAGGCCCCAGTAGTTCAGAGTCTGTTCAGATCTGTCTGCTACCTTATCTTGGTCCCCCCAGCATCTCCGGACTGTGACCCTGAGCTGTCCATCGTGGAGAGACCGTGCCAGCTTGCCCCTAGCTGCCAGAGCGCCCAATGGGTGCCGACAGGGTATACACCCCTTGATCTGCTAGGATCATGCTAGCCATCAAGGGAAGAGAGGGAAATAAACCCTCCTGAAGGAAGAGCTTTCTGCTCAGGGACCTATGTGAAGCTGCCTAGAATTAAGACCCCTGCTTCAGCAAAACACACACTTAGAGCTAAGCATGCCCTTAAGTGCTTTGCTGAATCTGGCACGAAATGCACTGACTGGACTGCAAACTCCCGGGGAGAGAATTCAGGACCTTCTGCTTCAAAATTATGGCCCCACCCCCACTTCTGAGCTCAAGGAGAGACTGCGTTGACTGTAATACCATTAGCACTTGGGGCTGCAGCCAGTAGAGGGCGACATGAACATGTACCCTCAGAGGAGATCAATGTTCCATCCCATAGAGGTCACATGCACGAACCCTGAAGTCCTACTCTCTTGCTCCCCAGTTCTCATTCAAGCTCATCCCGGTCAGCTCCTCAGGTAGAACATGAGAGCGATATATATATAACATCTAGAGCAACAGATTTGGCGGGGCGCTCTCTCAGTTTCTCACCTTTCCAGGCCTCTCCCTTCCCCCAGTCCCCTTTGTTTCAATCTTCCCTCTGCTGGTTGGTGCAATCAGGTAGAGTGAGGCAGGGGGCCTGGATGACCATTGCTGAAAGAGCCTACTTGTGCACAGCGCCACCTGCAGGGGAACAGGAAGCTGTGCTGCTTCAGGTAGTGCAGATGCATTATGCCGTTGCAGCAGGTCTGGCTAGCGGACAGTTGGGGGTTGGGCTGGGGACCATCTTTTTGTTCTGTGTTTGATAGCGGCTAGCGCAATAGGGTTCTGGCTTAGGAGACCGGCTCCCAGGTGCTATCACCAAACAAGTAATAATAATGATAATGAGGATCTTCTAGGACTGATGGACCCACATTCACTCACAGAAACATTATAAAGCATTCCAGCAGCTGAGCGGACAAGAGTGGGCACCACCCACATGCTGCAGATGAGCAGATAGACCTGGCACTCCTTCCCTGTGGTTCGAATTGGTGTGTGAGCGTGAGCCCCAATCTCCCTCCCCAAGATTACATGTGTGGTGGGTCATTCGCTCCCCCACCATAAAAGGACAGTACTCCTGGTGCTCTGGCATCACATTGCTTTAGTTAAGGCACACCTTCCCCCGACATCAGGTCTCTAATTAGTTCTATTGGTTTCAACAGTTCTGCAGACTCGGTAAATGTAATATTTAACACCCTGGAGGGAAGCCTTTCACGCCGATGCCTCTTTCATCATCTCTGCCCATCTGGTGCTCACTTTAAGCTTACGGAGCACCACCTGCCTCGGAAAACAATGAATTTATGTGACTTTCCATTCCCATGGAGCAACGGGTCCCCAGCAAAAACAATAACGGGGCTGACCCTTGTTTGCTCAAAGGCTATTGTGCGACCCAGTGTTAGCGTAAAAAGGCCTGAACATGGGAGTCAATTACATTTATTAATGATGATTAATCATTATTTGAATTGCAGTAGTGCTCACGAGCCCTATCGTTGACCAGGGCCCCATTGTGCTAGGCGCTGTACATTTACACATGGGCATCGTTACATTTACACTGCTACAGTTGTGCAAAGTGGTCTGAGCACGGATGAGAATCAGGCCTAAAGAAGCTGTTTGCTTTCCAAAGCCGAAACTTTATGGATTAGTTTAGTGGCGGTGGCTGCCAGAGAATTACATCTGGATTTGATTAGATTCCTTCTGGTGACTGACACCTGCTAATAACTTGGAAGATGGGCAGAGGACACTCGTATTGTCATCCGGAGTTATCTACAACTTTATTTTCCATCAGCTTTGTCACTCAAGGACAGCAGCAAAGGATATTATTATTATTATTATCATTATTTCAAAGCTGCTCTGCTATGGATCTGTAGGCATTTGGGCTGAAAGAAGCAGGGAAGCTACTCAGCAAGATTCACCTTCACAAGGGAGGAAATCAATTGCAAAGATTATGTATAATGTATATTTCTATTAAATTAAAATAAGCTTCCCTTTCCCAAGTTCAGCGTGTTAACAGACAGCTGGAAGGACGGTGGTTTTAACCTCATGCTTAGCCGCAGAGCCATCCACACAGGGAAGATGGATGGATGTTCACGCCAAGGGAAATAGAATAATCTCCTCCGTCTGTGACGCTGAACTGTATTTCTGGGCCTCCTGCCTCTCTGAATAAAGCATATTATCCACTCACTGGTGCTAAATAAATAAAGAAATAAGATAAAAAGTAAAAATCCCAGTGTGCAACAGTGCCAAGGGCAGGCAAGTTAAAGGACATTATAACTCTTTAATTACATCAGTCTTGGAAAGAAAAGAACTGTCACTCCCCACTCGGCCCCTCCAGGGAATGCTTGATATCTGCCTTGGCCAGAATCCCCTGAGGAAAGTTGTCGCAACATATGTCTTCCGTATGCTTCATGCCGGGGCTGGGTTAAGTCCTGCATTAATAATCCCCACCCACTATTTACTGAAGTTGCACATGTTCAAAAAAATATGTATTTCATCTCTTGGCTTGATAGGGAAAAAAAATAACAGCCGCTTATAAGATACAACTAGAGCCATGTGGAGGTCGCTGGGTTTAGGTTGTAGAGAGGATTTTTTCCGGTGTTAACTGATACAGGTTTGCAACACATGATTGCAACAGGGTACTCAAACACCTTCTGGGATTCCACGTGGTCTTTAGGGAGGCAGTGTGGTCCAGTGCCAAGGGCACAGGACTTGGAGCCAGGAGACCTGCATTCTGTTCCCTGTTCTGCCAATAATCTGCTGTTACCTCGAGCAAATTGTCGTGCCTCGGTTTCCCCAAATATAAAATTAGACCAATGATACTGACTGGCCTCGAGATGCACAGATTAAAAAGTGCTGTCAGCCAGCCAGGTGTTATTCTTAAAGATGGTTGAAATTCTGCAAACCAAAAGATTGAGGTTTGTGTCGAAAAATGGCCTTTTATAAAAAATGAAGTGTCATGAAAACCTGTTGACTTCCTTTCAAAATCTGTCATTACCTGTGACATTTATTGAAATTTTTATCCGAACTGTTACTGAAATGGTTATAGAAACAGCCAATAATGTTTTCAATTCTCATTTTGATTAAAAAAAAAAAAGATTATTTTTAGCCCCCCAGATCTGGTCCTTTTGAGCCCGGAGGCATAGAAACAGCATTGCAATTTTGATTTTTTGGGGGTGATTTTGAATTTTTTGTTTTAATTATTTTTTAACCAGTTCTAATGATTACTATTCAAAACCAGGCCTCAAGATTACTTCTGAGGTTGGTGAACATTGGCAGATCTTTCGGGGAACAGAGCAGGAGTTCCAAATCTGTGATAACTGCCCCCTCCCCACAAGACCCCACTGGCAAACTGCACAGTTTGTTGAATGGTGAACATGTTGCACAGCTGTAGACACGACAGCATTTAAAACAAAACAAAACACGCTGTGGCCCATTTCACATTTACACAAGTGCAAATCAGGAGCTGCTCCATTGACATCAGTGACGGTACACCATCGCAGGACAGGGGTCAGAGTTAAACCAAGACCCCCTAGTGTCCTGAAAGACCTATTAGGCCTATATGGCCATCGTAATGTCTTACAAAGTCGTTGGAGAGTAAACAAAGGCATCGCATCATAAAAGCGTCCTGATGCTGTATATACAACAACCGACAGTCCTATCTGATTTAGTGTCGCTTGTTAAAATTAACATGTGGATGGCACATTGTGTGAAGCTTTGCACAGTTGTTTTACTGTTCCTATACAGTGGATCCAATTTTTCAAAGATGCCTGGCCAAGCTAAGGTATCCTTTTCCACAGCCGGGCTCCCCAGTCTCCGTGAAGACGTCTAGCTAGCCCTGCAGCTCTAAATGCTCTTACACTCTATAGAAAAAGCAGGGAGTATTCTTTTCACAGGAAGTCAGTGTTATTGAATAGTCTCTACCTGGCAGGAAAGCTGGAATGTTAAGACGCCAGGCCTGTGTACCATTGTATCTTACGGATTGTGTACCTGGTGTGACAGACCCAGACCAGTGGGGTACAGGAGTCTGGTAGAGGACAAATATACTGGTCACTGGATGAGTAGTTTTCTGTTCCCTGAGTGACCAGAGCAGGGGCTGCACTAGAGTAATCAGGAACCTGCTAGAACCAGTTCAGGCAGGCAGGCTAATTAGGACACCTGGAGCCAATTTAGAAGAAGCTGCTAGAATCAATTAAGGCAGGTTAATCAGGGCACCTAGGTTTTAAAAAGAGCTCACTTCAGTTTGTGGGGCGAGTGTGAGGAGCTGGGAGCAAGAGGCGCAAGGAGCTGAGAGGGTGTGCTGCTGGAGGACTGAGGAGCACAAGGGTTATCAGACACCAGGAGGAAGGTCCTGTGGTGAGAATAAGGAAGGTGTTTGGAGGAGGCCATGGGGAAGTAGCCCAGGGAGTTGTAGCTGTCATGCAGCTGTTACAGGAGGCACTATAGACAGCTGAAGTCCACAAGGTGCTGGGCTGGAACCTGGAGTAGAGGGCGGGCCCGGGTTCCCCCCAAACCTCCCAATTGACCTGGACTGTGGGTTCTTCCAGAGGGGAAGGTCTCTGGGCTGTTCCCCAACCCATATAGTGAATCTCTGAGGCAAGAAAATCCACCAATAAGCGCAGGACCCACCAAGATAGAAGAGGAACTTGGTCACACTGGACAGCAGACCACTGATTGAGGTTTCAAAAAGGTCTAATTTGTGGGTGGGCTGTTTTGGTGGGGTGATGGAGATGGGTTAGTTGCATAGCATAGACCTGGTATTAGGAATGTGATAAATGCTTTCATGTCTTGGCCACACGTTCAACTCCAAGCCCAGCTCAGCGGAGCCTGGCATGGCATTATCAGCTGAGGGTTCTCTGGCTGCCTATGAGAACTGAGCTGATGGTCTAGTCCAACTCCTAGTGAACATGAATCCACATCAGTAAATCCCCAGAAAAACTCACAATCTTCTTGGCAGGTGCAGCAACTCAAGTGCAGGGTTCAATAGGTATGGGCTAAACACCCCCACCACAGCCTCTACAAACAGCCTCTTGCAAGATTGGCAGATTGGCAAGGGTGAATAAGAAGGAGCCTGAATTGCCCCTGCTCATGCTCGACCTCATCTGAAGCTACTCAGAGCACTGCGCTCCCCAAGGCCGCCAATCCAGCACCTTTGACAAGCACTAACATTGGCTCAAAAATAAGCACACAAGCTCAGGCTGATGAATAAGGAGGGATGGCAGGGTCAGGAGGCAATGGCTCCAGGGACCTGTTATTAACAAGATTCTTCCCCCGCCACCTGCATATCCACAGACCATCAATAACACCCGCCCGCATTCCCATCCGGACTCACATTCCTCTGAACTTTCCAGTCACAGGCCATAGATTGGATTTTTCTGTCATCAACATAAAATCAGACAAATTGTCCACGGCTGAGAGACCCTTGATAACACCATTTCCTTTAGGCCAGGAGGCACGCTCCATAAAACTGACACTGTTTTTCATGAAGACCCGGCCCCGTTCTTTTCTAGGAAGCACTTAGTCACAGACACTGCAGCCAATGCCATCACAACTCTCTGCAGCTGGGGAGGGCATCTTGCTTTCTTTCCCTTTTTTTTTTAACGTTCAAAGAAAGAAGAAGAGAGGAGAGCCAACTAGCCACTCGTCCCACCTCACTTCTGATCCAGGTCACCGGCACAAAACTACCCTTTGCTGCTCCTATATCTCACAGGGATTAATGCATAGCAGACATTAATCCTCCCGTCCACGTTTATGAGTATCTTCAAGATTCCTAACCTCAGCCCCCCTTGAAGAGCACCTAGAAATCAAACCCTCATGCTTGGTGCTTTCCCATAGACTCATCACCACTGGGACTTTTTACAGTGGGACTTTCTGCTGAGGGGGTCTCATACTGAAAATCCCCATAACGCTGTGTGAGGTCTGATAGTGACAAGGCGTAATGAGCTTCCCACTGTTAGGTATGGGGCCAGATCCCCAGGGGGCAAAAAATAGACATCCTCTGATTTACCCCAGCTGTGCATCGACTTCATCTGACAACATCCACCTACTGTGAGGCTCTTCTCCCACACTCTCCCAGGTAGCTGGAGTTGGTCAAGATTGCACAACGATGAGAGAACCCCCATCCCAGGTTCTCCCAGAGGCATTGTGGGGCATTAATACCGAGGTTGACCTGGCAGGGGAGTGAAGGAAGAAATCTATGAACCCGTTTTGCAAACTAAGGAGAGATTAACACACTTGTCCATGTGTTACCAGAAAACTGGGGTGAAATCCTGGCCCTATTGAAGTCATGGGCAAAACTCCCAAGAACTTCAGCAGAGCCAGAATTTCACCACGGGTGACTTTGCACATGGTACCTGAATAGTCATGCCTTTGGGCAAATGTGGTATGGACACATTCTCTGTCACCATAACCCTTTCGAAATCTGGCCCTCCTTGGAGATTTTCCACCAGACACGCCAGCCTGAGCCTTCCAGGCGATGCCAGTCCCCATTAGACAGCAGTCTGCTTGAAGCGCGTGGCAAGGAACCCGACATCAATTGGCCTCCATGGAATATACAAGCCACTCAACATTTGCTCATTTTTTTACTCTGTATTTAAATCATCAGCTGTATTATCTGGGCCATTATTCCTGAACACACTTCCCATCTCTCGCCTTCATATCCATTAGCCTGCAATTCAACAGTCGGTATTAGTTTATGTTAACAAGCTGTGGTAATGGTAATCCCATGTTGCCAGACTCCGTTGCAGATTCTACTGACTGCGCTATTGTTTGTCTCTGCTCCCTGAGCACTATTATCCACTAACGGCTCCTGATCCTCCGGGTCCCTCGAGCTCTCTTCTATAGTTTCTCAAATGCATGTATGCCAGTGGGATTAGTATTGGGCCGTAGAGAACTTTCACCTCTAGGTCACTGGCTCACACATGGCCAAGGAGGGCAGTGACCAAAAGCTGCTGCCAACTGATGTTCGTTCAGTGGTCTGGGTGAAAGGACTTTGGAGGATCTCAACTAGGTGTCCACATTTCAGAGTCACCACCCAGTAGAGGCCACCAACCTCAGAACAGAGGCAAGGACTGAACGGAGCCATGGGGACAGAACTTCCCTGAACCCTGGAGATGGTCCCTCCAGGAGACCTATTGGCAGGGAGGCTAACATGTGGTAGTTTGCATTGCCACTGTCCATACCAGACTTGTGCATTTGTCAAGCGGAGGCAGTTAAGGCACAGGACTGGGATGCAGGAGGCCTGGGTTCTAGTCTCTGCCATAGAGTCCTCTGTGGCTGTACACATGTCACTTCCCCTCTCTGAGCCTCAGCTGCCTCATCTATAAAACAGGGATAATGCTACTGATCAAATTCATTCATGCTTGCAAAGGGGGATGGAAGCGCTGGGTGGAAGGTGCTATGGAACGGCAAAGCATAACTGTCACTACCTGTTCTTGTGCCTCAACATAACACTTGTGTCTTCAGGGATGTCAGCCCAGCTCTTTACATCCGTGCTAAGATTTCTTATCTAGAGCTGGTTCAGAACCAAACGCAGATCCTCCTAGAACACGGAAGATGCTCCTACCTAGACATACCTGTGGGTTAGGTCTACACTGGGATCTGGGGCTGGGAGTCCCAGCTCACATAGACACATTGGTGCTAGCTCTCGCCAAGCTAGCATGCTAAAAACAGCAGTGTAGCTATGGGAACATGGGCGGTGCTGAGCAGTGGCATGGGCTAGATGCCCTGAGTACAAACCAGCCTGCCCCCTATGGGTATGCACTCAGGGTCAGGAAGGGGAGCCTACAGCTGGGCCTGGGACCAGTCAGCTAACCACGGCTGAAACCCCTCGTTGGCCAGATCACCCGATTGGCTCAGCAGTTTTGCCAGGACTGCTCAGAAGTCCAGCAGGAGCACTTGCCCAGCGGCTGCTCAACGCTTCTGCCCGTGGCTGCCACTGCTTTATTCCGAGCCTTGCTCCAATCCTGCTCCTGCCCTGCTCAGTCTCTGACTCCTGATTCCAGCTCTGAGCACTAGGCCTGACTGCCTATGCCCCTGTCTGTGACCCTCGGGGTGGCTAGCCTGTGCCTCCACTCGCCGCTCTCCATACTGCTGCAGTTGCACTACTATTTTTAGCACTCTAGCTCGATGAGAGCTAGTGGGGGTATGTCTAGGCAAGCTGGGAATCACGCCCCTAGCTTGTAGTGCCAATGTTGCCCTGCTGGCTTGGCCTCCTCTTTCTCTCTAATGGGCTGAGGCAGACGGTTGATTTCAACCTCTCCGGAGAAGCTCCTGTCTGGTTCCAGCTCTATTAATTTCTCAATTCATATGTAAATATTTCAAATAATTGCGTTAGAAACAGCACAAGCCAAGTGTCCCCCTGACTTCTGTACTGGTACAGGGCAATGCCTGTCATTGCCCCGTTTGGGCCAGATGATAGCCGGGATCCAGCGTGGGAACTTGCCAGGAGCCTTCCCTTGCCCTGCGTCCCCTGTGCAGGGAGCTTGACAGAACTGCAAACCCAGCCCACACTCTCTTGAGCATGGGGACTGATCCCTTCTAGCTTCCCACCCCATGCTCTGCCTCCTCTGCCCAGTTACAGAGCTGAGCGGCACACACTGGGCCCTCCCGAGGCTTGGTACTGTGGGCGCATTCCCGCCATGCCCCAAGAAGTATTTTGCTTCCCAGAAACACAGCGCCCTCCTCGTGTTCTGTATGGGGCAGTGCCGCTCCATGCTACCCTGATGTGATTTCACAGCATGCATCTCTCCCTTTGCGTTTCACTTGCCAAAGCTGGCAGAAAGAAACATTTGGAGAAGGGGGGGGGGGGAGACACCACCCAATAGCCATTGCAGAGGGGACAAGGAACAAAAAGACATCTCTACTCCTCTGTCAGGAAGCAGCACAGCTGTCCAGTGAGTGCCGTGAGCCACACATCTGTCACGGAGAAGGACCTGGGGCATGAATGACACTGGGAACTTGAGACATGAGGCAGCATCCCCTGGACCTGGTCCCATGGTCATCTCTTTAGCAAGGGTGCTCCCTCAGCACGTTCTGGATTGGCTCTTTTCCAGATCAGAGATGAGCGCCTCATTCAAACCTTGCTCAGCTGGTGGCATCTAGATATTAGCTAGCGACACCCAGACAACTGGATCCCTTCTCACCTTTCCTCCCTCCCGAAAAGTGCTCTCCAGCACTGAAGGAAACCTTATGATTATTTCTAAAGCCCTCAACTCCGCACAAAGCTTCATGCACGGCTCCGAGATGCTTTCAGGAACCCCGCTGAGCTAATGGCTGGTCTGGTTTTTAGTGCAAGCATTTAAAAAGCAGTGCGCTTGGCACTGATTAGCGGTGTTGGTCTCTGAGGCTAAAGCAGAAAGGGGAATTCAACACAAGCCTACAAACAACTACTCCTCTTCGATAATCACTGCTTTGCAGGCCAGCCACACACACATAAATATTGGATAATGCCTGGCCTTGGTGTGCAATTGTCAGAATAAATTCAGACCAAGTCACTGCCTTACAGGCGAGGGCTGGAAGCTTGACAGATCTCCCTGGGTCAGAGCTTGGATGAGAGACCTTCATTGAAAGCTCAGGTGTTACAGGAAATGGGATTGGTCAGTCAGATGGACAGTGTTTACCAACCTTTGCAAAGTTATATGCCTCCTTTAGGAAAATGAAAGCAATCACAAATTCACAGCCCCCTGCCATGTGTTGTTAAATCATAATGACTTACATATATTTTGTGCCTGGCATCTCTCCTCCTCTGCTGATGAACCAGTGAAAACTGTTACCACTTAAAGTAGTGTCTTTGGCATCTGTTGAACTGATGAAATGCCCCGTTGAAATGAACGGGGCAGTTCACACCTCAGAGCTATTCTTTCAGGCTCTCTGCAAACTCAGGCACTGATTACATTCGTGTCACATTTTGAAGGTTCTCTTCCCAACTGGAACAGCGACAGACTTGCTTAGAAAAAGAGCAGTCTTTGGAGAACAACTGAAAGGTCTCTCCATGCTGTCACCCTTCCTTTCCTCTGGCTAATTCTGAGCGTTGCGGTAAATGATGCACTTATTCCTACGCCAGTAAAAACCCAATGCCCACAGCATGGCATTAATGAAGACACCAGGGGTGCTGGACCTAGTGGTGCTGGGGGGTGCTGCTGCACCCCCTGGCTTGAAGTGGTTTCCATCGTATATAGGATTTACAGTTTGGTCCAATGGCTTTCAGCACCCTCACTATGCAAATTGTTCCAATACCAGGCACTGTTGCTCTGAAGGCCTCCTCCTAGATCACAGTAGCTTTGGTTTGGCTGGATCAGTGATCTAGGGGCCAACTGCCCTGCCTGATTGGTCATGCAAATCTCTTACCAAGAGCTAGCATGTTGGCTGGACACAACTCATCTATGTATCAGTTTCCTTAGCAATGCCGTGCATGGCGGATAATAGGGTTTAGCAAGTGGGTTTTCCTATTAGTTCCCTCACTCTGTTCCGGTCTGTTGCTGCAGAAATAGGATGGAATGTGATTTTCTCAAAATTACTAGGGGCTAAGAATTAAAAAAAGAAACCTGATTAAATGGATGCTGAGGAAGTGGAAAGGTGCAACACCAGACACATATGAAACGCCTTGGCAGTGAAACATGCTGATAAAAAGTGACAACCAGCATGGCATTGGCAAGGGCTGTGTTTGCAGAGAATATCTCGCTGGCATCCTGCAGCAAGTGCCACCTCTGAATCTGGGGATTCGGAGAAGCCAGCATAGGGAGACACGGTGTCTCAGTTTGTTTGAGTGGGATCTTTGATTTAATATTACCCTAGCCTCACTTTTCCCAAGCTTTGAATGAAGTCCTCAGTGTCAAACACTAACCAGAGGAAGGATTTCTCAGGCTAAACCAAGTTTCAGTTTCCCCCCCACCAGTTTTTTTCTCTCATTTGTTGCCTTGCTTCCCTCCCCTCCCAGTATGTACAGTATGCGAGAGAGAGAGAGTGTGTGTGTGTGTGTGTGTGTGTGTGTGTGTGTGTGTGTGAAATAAGTGCATGTGAGATTGAGAGTGTGTGTACACACAAGGGAGTGTGCATGTGTGAATATGCACAAATGCCTGACTGGGTGTACATGTATAAATGGGGACATGCCCGTGAAAGCATGTATACATCAGCATGCACACGTGTAAGGAATGTGTGGATGCACCAGCATGTGCATGTGGAAGGTTTGCATGCACCAGTGTGAGAATATGTGCATGCACCTTCTCCTGGGAGGAGGAGCACTAAGGCCCAGAGCAAACCTGGCATGGAGAGAGGCAGGAGCTGCAGACAAGGGCACTGTCTCTCACAATCACATGCTACTTTGGACAGGTCTCCCTGTCTGCTTCATCTGCAGTTGTTTGGTTGTGGACCATCTGGTCAGCTTCCTGCCACTCCAGCAGCGGTGGGGGAGGAAGGGGCACAGATGCGAGGTTTGTTTGGTAATTCGTTACAACGAGGCACCCAAGCACAGCATTGCCATATGCCAAAGGGCCAGCCAGCTTTGGGAGCCATCACAGCTGACCCTTCCTCCCCGGCTTCTGAACCCAGGCGACATCCCACGTGGGGGACAGCAGCCCAGCGAGCGCATGCACTCCTCTGAGGTGCGGCTTTGTCTCTCTTTGCTGGCCACAAAAGGAACAGAAGGAAATTCAGATTCCTGGAGCCTCTTCAAATTCACACACCTACTGCACCGGGCCCCGTGGCCAGCAGCCACATGGGGACAGACATCTCCAGGCCAAGGGTGCTTCCGAAGAGGGACTGTGGGCTAGAGGTTACAGTACAGCACAGCTGGACTCCTGGGTTTAGGACTCAGCCCAAGGTGTCTAGTATCCAAGTTTAGGAGTGGGGAGAAAGCGTAGGTGAGTTTGGTTTATTGTCCCTGATAGATCCAGCTATCTGGAAATGTGCACTCCTCCTATCAGGCCAGTTCAGTGACCAGCTTCCCCAACCGTGTAACTAGCCACAACACCCTGTAGTCTCCAGCCGCTCCTCCACGCCCATATTTCCCTTTGGCTGCCTCTCTCTGAAACAGTACTCAGCAATTATACAGCACCTCTTCACCAAGCTCTTCATAAACAATCCCCTCCACATTCAACTCAGAGGGGAAACTGAGCCACAGAGGAGCAAAGGGCCAGATTTTCCAGGTACCCACAGACCATGAAAATTTGACCCTAAGTGATTTTCTCAGGGTCATAGGGCAGGTCAGTGTCAGAGAGCCCAGGAATCCTGGCTTTTAGTGAGCAGGTGATGACCATTAGACCACACTGCCTCACCACACAGCTATCCCACTCCCTCCCTTCAGATAGAAGCGATTCACAACTGCCTTTGCTCCCAGGTTTGAATGATGCCATTTTGCCGTCCTGGCTCAGTGAGTGCCACGTGCATCACACCAACCTCATGACGGAGAGGGAAACCTCACCGAAGCCAGACACTTGCTGAGCTCCCTGAAGGTCAGACTCTTCCCACAACGGATCATCGCGGTCAGCAGCCAGCAGCTTCTGCCAGGGGGTGAGCTGTCACCAGCGTGTTTGTTCAAACACAGGGCAGGCCCCACCTCCTGGAACGGGCTGTTTACCCGCTCAGCTTTCACCGGTCATGGAGCATTCGGAAAAGCTGGATGTCTCCAGGATCTTTCGGCTGCTCCCTCTCCTCGCCGTCACATACACAGACACTGCCCCGCTGTCTGCTCGGCTCTGGGTACCCTCGGGGACTGAGAGGGAAGAAACTGATTGGCTGTGCTGGAAAAGGAACAGTCTGGCTCGATGGGGCGCTGCTGTGACCCAGACCTAGGGGAGGTAAAACTGAATGGGATGGCTTGAAGGCAGCATTGCCTAGTAACCCCAGCTCTGAAATCGGACTCAGGAAACCTGGATTCTATTCCTGGCTTGGCCACTGACCTGCTGAGTGACCTTTGGCAAGTTTCTTTGCCTCGCTGTTCCTAGTTTCCCCACCTGTCAAATGAGGATAATGGTATTGACCTCCTTTGTAAAAGGCTTTGAGATCTACTGATGAAAAGCATTAGATAAGCACAAGGCATTCCATTATTCTTAATCATAAGGCAAAACACCAGACAAGAGAGCGGCTTTTGTGACATTAGCACCTTGCTGATGCTGCTCTGCCAACCCCAAGCTTTCAAAAATCACGGGTCAGGTCCCAACAATCATGAGACGGGCTTAGAAAACACAAGATCAAAAATAAATAATAATTAATGACAATCATCCATTGTGTGTTCTTTCTATTCTCCTTCTCTGTTTTGAGTCTGTGGGTCACGCTCAGGTCACATTGTCAAGCTTTATCTCTGCAACCAGGAGGGCTAGATAGAAACTTAACTTTTTTTCCAGTTCACTGAGATTCTCCTGCAATCCTGGGTCTCCAAGAAATGGGGCTTTAAGAAAAACATCAAATATCTTGAGTCTCATGTTAAAGTCGTGAGAAAAGGACCTGGGGATTACACTGGACGAGAAGCTGGATATGAGTCAGCAGTGTGCCCTCGTTGCCAAGAAGGCCAATGGCACATTGGGCTGTATTAGTAGGAGTATTGCCAGCAGATCAAGGGAAGTGATTATTCCCCTCTATTCGGCACTGGTGAGGTCACACCTGGAGTATTGCATCCAGTTTTGGTCCCCCCACTACAGAAAGGATATGGACAAACTGGAGAGAGTCCAGCTGAGGACAACGAAAATGATTAGGAGGCTGGGACACATGACTTACAAGGAGAGGCTGTGGGAACTGAGGTTATTTAGTCTGCAGAAGAGAAGAGTGAGGGGGGATTTGATAGCAGCCTTCAACTACCTGACGGGGGGTTCCAAAGAGGATGGAGCTCGGCTGTTCTCAGTGGTGGTAGATGACAGAACAAGGAACAATGGTCTCAAGTTGCAATGCAGGAGGTCTAGGTTGGATATTAGGAAACACTATTTCACTAGGAGGGTGGTGAAGCACTGGAATGCGTTACCTAGGGAGGTGATGGAATCTCCATCCTTAGGGTTTTTAAGACCCGGCTTGACAAAGCCCTGGCTGGGCTGATTTAGTTGATGTTGGTCCTGCTTTGGGCAGGTGGTTGGACTAGATGACCTCCTGGGGTCTCTTCCAACCCTGATACTCTGTGATTCTATGAGATGGCAATACTGATGATGCAAGCCGTGGGGGAGAGAAGGGCAAAGGGACAATTGTTTAACAAAGCCACAGGAATATGGTTGTCACTCTTGGCACAAATCAAAGTCATCGTATAATGGGGTGTTGCTATACCTCGCCTTCCCACTCAGCAGAACTCCTGAAAGGAGGGAGTGTCTCACTCCAGGTCTGCAGCCAGTGGCGACAAGGCCAGGGGGAAGAGATTGTACCAGTTGGGAGAGAGAACAATATTTTGAAATAAATAGGAGCAATTTTAATGTACAAACTAACTGACAGGTCCCTCTGTGAGGCTAAGTGGTGTTTGCATAGGGCGCTCACGTAATCACCTCTAGCACGCAGCTTCCCCCGACGATGTGGGGAACAAGCGGTCAGGAGGTCAGCACTGGGCCGGTGGGGCATTTTGTGAACCGAGTTTGAAAGTAGATGAAGTGCAGCTAGACAAGGCTGGATACAGCCCAGGCTGAATGGGGCAAGCTCTGCATGTTGGGCAAGGGCAGGCAACAGGTGGAGATCTGAATTATGCATCACACAGTAGACAGAGGGAAGGGGCATGGGAATGTCCCTGCTGCATCAAGACATAGGAGGCTTCTGTGGGTTTCTTTTCCCCCTGAAATTTGAATTTAGCACTGATGAGAGATGGCAAGACTCTGAAACTCAAGTCCTCTTTATATGTCCTGGTGAGCAGCAGTGCAACCTTTCCCCATAATGCCCAACCACTGAGACAACCCAGACATGGAGGCACCTCTCCTGGGGCAAGAGGGGAATCCTCGTTTGTTCTTCAGAGTCTCTGCTTGGGATGCCAGCAAAGGGCAATTACTGCCAGTTGCCAGGATGTTTGGAACAACTTCACCTTGTAGTGGCTAAAGCAGCTTCTAGACTGAGACTAGGAGCTCCTAGACCCCTGGTGAGTCATCAGAGGATGCAGATTTCCAGCTCTAACTTGAGCCAAGCAGTCTCCTAAACCACCTCATCCTGCAAGAGGTTCCTGACCATTATGGGGCCTCCTTAAAGAAAGTACCATATGAACCCAGCTATGGGCTGCACTGAGGGTCATACAGGTCATTCGTTAACTCTCGATCATGATTACTGTTAGCTAGAAAGAAGAGCTAGTTGGGAATTTTCCATCTCAATGATTTTTGATGGAAAATGCAGTTTCTGAAAAATCCAATTTTTCCATAGGAAATCTTCAATTTTCCCAAAGCTTTTCTTAAAAAAATAAATAAAAAATTTCCATTTGGGAAAATGGAAAGAAAATATTTATTTTGGGATGGGTTGGACCAAAGTTGGAATATTTTGGTGTGTTGAACTGACTCAAAATGTTTCATTTGGAGTCAGCTCAACAAATTTCATTTGCCTGTTGTGTTGCATTGCCTCATGGGAGTTGTAGTTTGGATTCCCATTCTCCCCTATGAAGTGAGCTCCCTGGAGGACTACATCTCCCATGATACAATACAGTCCCCTCTTCAACCAAGCTGATCGGTGCATCATAGGAGTCATATTAGTGCAGATGCCTGGCCCTTAGTGAATGGGGACATCAGGTTCATGATACAACTCCCATGAGGCAATGCACCACCACGGGGAAATGCAACTTAGCGTTGAGCTGACTTGAACCATTTAGATTTGTGAATGTTGAAATGTTTGGGTTTTTTTTTTTTTTTTGATCCAAACTGTCTAAATGAACTGGTTCGCCATTTCCAAATCAAAGTTTTTCAGCATTTTCATTTGGGAAAAATGTCAATAGTTCGACTTTTTGTCCCGATTCAGGATGAAAACAATTGCTGAAATTTCCCCTGGGATGGCAAATCCAATTTTTGATTAGCTCTGCTCAAGACAATAAGCCAAGATGTTCCTATACGGTGTTACTCCATTGCCCATGAAGCAGGAGAAGGAAGAGAAAGAGGACCAGCCACAACCTGTGCTCGCAATACAGAGGATCCTGTAAGCACTACAATATGGATTCAGCCACGCCGTGCAATCACCCTCTCTGCACTGAGACCTTGGGTTTCATTTCCAGTCCCCTAATCTCCTACACCTTTGGGGGCTTGTATGCAGCAAACACTCACACCCACCACGCCAGCTCCTGCAGATCATTAGGAGTTAGCCTCCTTGGATCGGGCTTCTCAGGAGTACCCATGATAGCACCGATGCACCTTCCCTTTCTGGTTGCAATGGTGGGACAAATTCCTGGGTCCCACCATTTGCTAAAACCGCAAGAAGCACAAGCATCGCCTCTCGAAGCTTGAACCGGAACGAGCACAGAACTGAAACCCTTCAAGCAAACTCACCGGGGATGGTTATAACTTTCTCCCTCAATGAGATGTGTATGAAGTTACTCTCCTTGCTAATCATTCACTGGAGAGCCTCTGTGATGATGCAGGACAAAGAGCCTGACTAGCCGGTGAGGAAGAACAATAAATAGCGTGCGAGATCAGCCCTGAATTCCTTTCAGCAGCCTCTGATGAGACAGCATCCTCCTGTATAATGAAAATCTCGCTCTATTGTATCTGTGCAAATCTCGGGCGCTGCTTGAAAGCTTGTGCCTCAATAACTTATCTGTTGGGCCAATAAAAAAGGTATCGCATTATCTTGGCCACTTAGCCATTAGAGAAGCTCTGAAGCCCATTCATTAACTTCCTACAATGCTCACAGCTCCCTGCTTCCAATCAAGGGGAGCGTACCTGTCAAGATTTCTCCTCACTCTCCTCTCAGAGGGCCAGCTCTAAGTCCACTTCAAGCCGAGGCAAGGTCTCCCATTGATGTGAATGGGTTTCAGCTCAGATTTATAAATCTTTATGGATACTTAAGCTGGTGACCATCTTTCTCCCTTAACAGGCTACCTGTATATAATCAAACCATAGGCCTTTTTTGCTTATAAAACGTCTTTCAATCAGAAAGATCTAGGGTGACCAGATGTCCCGATTTTATAGGGACAGTCCCGATTTTGGGGGCTTTTTCTTATATAGGCACCTATTACCTCCCACCCCCGTCCCGATTTTTCACACTTGCCCTCTGGTCACCCTAGAAGGATCTCAAAGCACAGCAGAGGCTGTAGCCAAATCACCTTAGGGCAGGATCCTGTCTGCTTTCCTATGCTCAGCAAAGTTGGGCTTGGCAAATAACCAGATGAGAACTTGCCAGCACATGCCAGGAAGTGGTGTTGGTGATTCAGAAGGTGGCGCTCTTTGCACTGCCATTTTCCTGATGAGGTCCCGAATGCTGATTATTTATGCGGGTTCCATGACACCCTCTGGAACGGTGTGTGCGGGGGTGTGTATGTGAAGGGGGGTAGCCCTGGCACCCTGCCCAAGCTCCAACTCCTGGGATTACATTACATTCCTCCTCTCTCACAATTCCCTCTGCAGCCAATATTCTCTCCTATCACACTTGCACTGTTCTCCCGTACCCCAGAGGTGGCTGTGCTTCAGCACAGGGCATGGTGATGTAGATGGATAATTTGTGGAGCAACTTGCAATCCTTCGTAATGCAAGGCTCTATACAATGGTAATAACCATTCTTATTACGACCCAAAAGATGGTTGAGTACATCAGCAATGGCTGAATTCCTATGGAGCGCACTCAATTCTGTGTTTCCGATGCCTCTGTTTTACTTTGTTATTTTAAGTGATTCAAATATATTTTAAATCCAGGCACTTTTGGGGATGGAATGGAGCAGCTATGCTGTGCCGGTAACACTCAATACACAATAATGTTTTGTGGATTTTTATTTTTTAAGCACAACCAGCAAAGAATAACTTTATCCAGTTGGAAGTGCAGGGGGAATTCAGGTAAGCAGAATGCAATTAACCACGCTGGATGTGTGCCATGTACAACAGATGTAGAAGTGCACCTTGGGAAAACAAACAAACAAAAGCAACTCTCATCTGGATATGTAGAATTCTCATCACCCTCTTCACAGTCCCATTCCGGTGCCTGCCCATCTGAGCGCCTAAGGGCTGTGAAGCTAGTTAGTGGGGGGCTGCGGATGTTGGGTTGGGAGATGCGGCCAGATGGATTAAAGCCAGGGTGGGGTGAGGGGGGGATGCATTGAGTAACAAGACTGGTTCATCAGAGGGAGGGAGAAGGATTTGGGCTCTGCTGTCAGCCAATCAGCCCATCCGCCGGGATTCCCAAAGAGATGAAGGGAGTTAGGCACTATAATTTGTGTGCCTAACTCCCTTATGCTCCTTTAAAAAGCCCCAGCCTATGTAGATACATACGGCAAGAGAGTGACTCCTTGAGAGCTACATGGCTATCTCAGCTCTGGGTGATGCCGTGTGTTCCCCAATATCCCCGAGACAGAGCTGAGGGGCTGACTACACTTGAAACACGACAGTGGCACCACTGCAGTGCTTCGGTGTGGACACTTACAGCAGCGATGGGACGGGTTCTCCCATCAGCGCAGGTAATCCACCTCCCTGAGAGGCTGCAGCTGGGTCAATGAAAGAATTCTTCCATTGACCTAGCACTGTCTGCGCTGGGGGTCAGGGTGGCTTAACTACATCTCAGAGGTGGGGATGTTTGCATGCCGATTGAACTTTGCAGTTAGAGAACTTTTCTAGCCCTCAGCCAGTGGAGCTTTATAAGCAGCAAACCCCTAAAGGTCTGGAGTAGCGCTGGTCCACAGCTTGAATGTGGCTTTGCTTTCAAAGTTGAGAAAATCACATACTCTCTTCCTAGTTTGGGGGCTCCGGATCCCAGATTTTGCTTTGAGGCCCAGCTTGGCTAGCTTCAGTTAAGCACCAGCTGGTAGGATTTGCTTAAAAAAGTGCTGAGGGATAGTAATATTATATGCAGACTAGCCAACCCCCTTTTGAGGCCCAATTATTTAAAAACAATCTTGTGCCTGTACATTCAACTGCAGGTTCACAAGGACTCGAATTGCCCTGACGTACCCTGTGCATGCAGCTCCCAGCTGCGCTTCCATAGCCTGCTTTGCTGGGGCTCTCTTTTCCTTCCCAAGGGATGCAGTTTTTAATCTGAGGTGTGGTAGAGATGGACCTGAACCAACCCCCCCTTTCTGGCCACTCCCAAACTCGATGGAAGTTCAGATCTGGATCTAAAGAACATCTCCAGAGAGCTGTAAATGATGTAAAATAAGATTTGCCCCATATTCTCCTCCCCGGCTTCAAACCCTGCTGGAGTGTGAAACTTGAAATGATTCTCCAATTAGACCTACATTGGAAGGCACGGGGGGGTGTGAAGAACTCTTCCCTCTCCTTTAATCATCTGACTTTCCCCACTCTGCCTTGGATCTCGATTGGCGACGGATTACAGACCGAGAGGTTTCACTCGTTCCAGATGTCAGCGCTCCCAATAATTGCAGCACCCACTTAAATGAGTGTCAAAAGGATTACACTTTTTTAAGGAGGCAAGCTCACTGCACAGGCAGCTTTGTCTGGGAGGTAGCTAGTCGCTGATTGTCGCCGGCTGGCTAATGAAGACAAGCCGGCTTTGGCGTCTGATCCTGGCCTTACCCACGGGCCATGCAGCTATCCTGCTGAAACCGGCATTGTGCGCACCTCTCTTACTCACTCCTTGCCCCAGAAGTGCAGCTGAGCCGAAGCCTCGTTTCAACTTAAAAATCACATTCCCAGCTAAGTGCTGCCTTGGCAGATTCAAGAGTGCCTTTGAAAGACAGTTTCCCACTCCAGTGGCAAATTGCACTCGCATCAGCTCTCGGAGCAGGTCAGGAAAGAGGGCCCCCACCTTACCAAGGGGGCAGGCTAGGGGCGGTTGGGAAAACAGAGCATTGCATGAGCCCAAAGGCTAAAACATATTTTTTAGGTTGTTTCTTTCCTCCCTTTTCTGCAGACTTCCTCACCCCACGAGTACTGGGGAGCAGCATTACCAACTAGGGGTACGATCCTTGTGTTCACACGCACATCCTTGCACAAGCTCTCCAAGACAGCACGAGTATAAATAGCAGCACAGCCACGGTAGCGCTCGGAGCGGCAGTGGAGGCCTGAAACTCGTGGGTCTGTATTCAGCATTGCTGATCTGTGCTCCGTGGCTACCAGAGTGACCAGACAGCAAATGTGAAAAATCGGGACAGGGGGTGGGGGGGTAATAAGAGCCTATATAAGAATAAGATCCCAAAATCGGGACTCTCCCTATAAAATTGGGACCTCTGGTCACCCTCGTGGCTACACTGCCATTTCTACTCTAGGTGAGGGCTAGCGCAAGTATCATTGGAATCCCACCCCTCGCTCCTGGCCTCTCCCTTAGAACTAGCCTCAAACCAAACCTTGTGTGAGGTTCTGAAATCAGGGATTAACGTAAGAATGGAGGTTGGAGCTGAGACAGGAGCGGTGCCAGGGTTTTTGCCGCCCTAGGCGGCAGCTCCTCCTCTGAAGCTGCGTTCTCGGCGGCGGGGGTCCTTCTGCTCCGGGTCTTTGGGGCACTTCGGCGGCAGGTCCCGGAGTGAGTGAAGGACCCGCCGCCAAATTTCCGCTGAAGACCCGGAGCGGAAGAAGCCCCTCTGGGCGGCCCTGGTTCTCGGTGGCATTTCCGCAGCTGCTTTTCTTCCCGCCCAGAGGAATTGCTGCCAAAATTTCGCCCAGGGCGGCGAAATTTCGCCCCCCACATCCTGCCGCACTAGGCGACCGCCTAGGGTTGCCTAGTGGAAGCGCCGGCCCTGAGGTGAGGGGAGCACCCCCTCCACTGGCTTGGGCAAGCTTTGTTCCCTGGAGTGCCCTTTTCCTCTCTCAAGCTACTTTACCCACTGTCTGGCGTGTTCGGATCAGCTGTTTCCCGGCTCTCAGGTGCCAGGTGGGGGGGATCACGATACAGATCGCTCTTGCATTGTGGCTGGATGTGGAAACCCCAAGGATAAGCCCTTTGGGGCAGGGGCCATCTTGTTGTTCTGTGTCTGTGCAGCACCTGGCACAATGGGGGGGCAGGTCCATGACTGGGGCTCTGAGGTGCTACCACAATACAAATTGTTACATCATCATCTCCTGGGGATCCTGCTCTGGTCCATTTTCTGGCCCAATTTTGCAAATCCCAGGGTGACCTCTAAGTTCCATGGAGCTCCCAAACATCTGGATACTTCTCCAAACCAGATCCAAACTGCAAACCTTCTGAGAGTTTGCCAATCCCTCCAGCAGTGTGAATGGGAAGCTGGCCATGTCCCGCAGGGGTGCTGAGGAGTTTTGCCTGGGGCTACTAGGACAGAGTAGAAGACTGGAGGGAGTCCTGGATTTGGTTCCTCCCTGGTTTGCTTTCCCCATCTCTTCCTTGCATTTTGGAAACTGCCCCATTCTCCATGTTCACCTCCTGCTGGGATGGGAGAGCAGCTCGCCCCCACTCCCCCGGCCTGATCTTTTTCCACTGTCAGCAAAATAAGCAGCACCCCCTTTCTGCCATACACATGCAGACAGAGCCGGGAGCCGAGTGCTGACCAGGGGGCTATTCCAGTGTTAAATAAAGCAAAGAACAGTCCCCTTGAAGGAGGAAGGATGGAGCAGTGGTTAGGACATTGGTCTCAGATCAGGAGACCCAGGTTAAATTCCCTACTTGGCCATAGATTCCGTGTGTGAACTTCACCACGGATATGCCTACACTGCAGTCAGAGATGGGACGGCAGCATGTACCCAACCTAGCTTTTATCTAACTAGCATGAGTACCAATAGCAACAAAGTTATGGCAACCTGGCCTAGCTGCTCCACTACGTACCCAGAGTCCCAGGTGGGCTTGTATTGCCCATGCTCTGGCAACGTCGCCTCTTGTGATTGAAGCTAGCTTGATCAAAGCCAGTTCAGGCATGTCTACAGATGCTGCAGTCACACCTCTGATTGCAGTGCAGGCAGATCCTTAGCCTCCCCCCGTGCCTCAGTTTCAAATATGTAAAATGGGAATAGTTGCACCTCCTCATCTCACAGGCATGTTGTGAGGATAAAGAGTAAAGACTCTGAGGTGCTCAGATATTGTGGTGCTGAGTGCCTCAGGCAGCGAGCGGACTGCGGTCTGGATCTCCCACCCTGGCTGTGGGCTTCTGAAGGGAGAGTGGGGCAAGTGGAGATTGCCTGAGCAGCCGGGGAAGTGGCAGGATTTTAGAGGAAGCAGGTGTTGGAACAGAGAAAGTCTTGACTAAAGGACAATCTTTCTTCTGTTGGGAACCTTGCCCTAGCAAGCTGCAGTGATTCAGGGATATAGGGCATGAGTTTGAGAAGCAGCCTTGTTTCTGCAGGTGGAGTTTTGCCCTTGCATTTAACTACAGGTGCGGACGGTGCCGAGCCCTGCGGCATCTACCTATTTGATCCTCACCTGCAAGTCAGGGAGTTGGATGATCAAGTGCTGTGAGTCGTGCCCATGGTTAATTACACCTGCAGAACCTGAGTCAAGGCTGGGGAAATTGGAATCATGCCACACAAGCCGAATGATCCCAGAGAATCCCATGAGACCTCAGCTCCCCTTCAACCAGAGTGACACAGACGGGTAGCTGTGAGACCTGACAAACACTTGGAGAGGGGGAATCACAGGGCTTGTTAGCATCCCAGCCGCATGGGGGATTTTAGTGCCAGCCTTTGAACAGCGACATATCTGACGCTGGCTCTGCCGGAGAGCCTGCAAGGGTTGCACCTGTCACATTTTATTCGCTCACTTTCCCGCAGAAGGGGAAATTTTTGCTAAAGGCTTCCGGCACCAGGGGAAGACACCTCCCTCCTTCCCTTATGAGAACAGGAGTTAGGGAGCCCCTGTGCGGTGACGCTCCGGAGCGCAGGCAGCTAGGCACTGTGTCAGCCAGAGAGCGCGCCTCCTGGTCACGCATCATCAGCCATGAAACCCCTGTATATTCATTACAGCCAAGTCCTGCCTCTAAGGTCTCTCAGCTGAGCACTGTAAATGCATTTCAACAAGCCGTCCATGCCCGGCTCGTAGTAATTAAAGCCTGTTGCTGGGCACAGACAGGTCCCACTGGGGATGGCTACACAGCCCCTGGGAGCGGCCTCATGGATGCTGCAGCCCTGGCAGAGGCTTGGGCTAGCCACCTGAGTCAGACACAGGGGTAGGGTGGGCTGGAACTCATGTGGCTACCCTGAGCTGCAGCCACAGCCTAGATGTCCACACTGCCATTTTAAGTGCACTAGCCCAAGCCCCACTCGTGTGAGTCTGTCCACCAGGGCTGGGAGGCTTCTGCCCAGGGGCAGTGTAGACATACCCAATGAATCCCAGAGAGATGGCCTAGCCTGCCATGCCCTGCTACTGGCAGAAACCTCTCCTAATTCCCTTATTAGAGCTTCTTCCATAAGCCCCAAAGTTCTCACGAACCCTTTGCTTCCTTAGGGTTAACAAGGCTAAAAAGGGGACATGGGGTGAGGCTGCCCACTAGAGGTAACTATACTACAACCGAAAAAGACTCTCTGTGGTATGAGCCACCTGCCAGCATGGGGCTTGCATAAGAACGGCCATACTGGGTCAGATGAAAGGTCCATCTAGCCCAGTATCCTGTCAACCGACAGTGGCCAATGCCAGGTGCCCCAGAGGGAGTGAACCTAACAGGTAATGATCAAGTGATCTCTCTCCTGCCATCCATCTCCACCCTCTGACAAACAGAGTCTAGGGACACCATTCCTTACCTATCGTGGCTAATAGCCATTAATGGACTTAAATTCATGGAGGTTATCTAGTTCTCTTTTAAATGCTGTTATAGTCCTAGCCTTCACAACCTCCTCAGGTAAGGAGTTCCACAAGTTGACTGTGCGCTGTGTGAAGAAGAACTTCCTTTTATTTGTTTTAAACCTGCTGCCTATTAATTTCATTTGGTGACCCCTAGTTCTTGTATTATGGGAATAAGTTAATAACTTTTCCTTATCTACTTTCTCTACATCACTCATA
The DNA here is from genome assembly GCF_013100865.1 of Trachemys scripta elegans. Lineage (NCBI taxonomy): Eukaryota > Metazoa > Chordata > Testudines > Emydidae > Trachemys > Trachemys scripta. The sequence goes on from NC_048318.1 coordinate 8,422,371, forward strand.
ATTTTATGTACCTCTATCATATTCCCCCCCTTAGTCTCCTCTTTTGCAAGCTGAAAAGTCCTAGCCTCTTTAATCTCTCCTCATATAGGACCCTCTCCAAACCGCTGATCATTTTAGTTGCCCTTCTCTGAACCTTTTCTAGTGCCAGTATATCTTTTTTGAGATGAGGAGACCACATCTGTACACAGTATTCAAGATGTGAGTGTACCATCGATTTATATAAGGGCAATAATATATTCTCCGTCTTATTCTCTATCCCCTTTTTAATGATCCCTAACATCCTGTTTGCTTTTTTGACCACCTCTGCACACTGCGCGGACTTCTTCAGAGAACTATCCCTGATGACTCCAAGATCTTTTTCCTGATTTGTTGTAGCTAAATTAGCCCCCATCATATTGTATGTATAGTTGGGGTTATTTTTTCCAATGTGCATTACTTTATATTTATCCACATTAAATTTCATTTGCCATTTTGTTGCCCAATCACTTAGTTTTGTGAGATCTTTTTGAAGTTCACAATCTGCTTTGATCTTAACTATCTTGAGCAGTTTAGTATCATCTGCAAACTTTGCCACCTCACTTTTTACCCCTTTCTCCAGATCATTTATGAATAAGTTGAATAGGATCGGTCCTAGGACTGACCCTTGGGGAACACCACTAGTTACCCCCTCCATTCTGAGAATTTACCATTAATTCCTATCCTTTGTTCCCTGTCTTTTAACTAGTTCTCAAGCCATGAAAGGACCTTCTCTTTTATCCCATGACAACTTAATTTACATAAGAGCCTTTGGTGAGAAACCTTGTCAAAGGCTTTCTGGAAATCTAAGTACACTATGTCCACTGGATCCCCCTTGTCCACATGTTTGTTGACCCCTTCAAAGAACTCTGATAGATTAGTAAGACACGATTTCCCTTTAGAGAAACCATGTTGACTTTTGCCCAACAATTTATGTTCTTCTATGTGTCTGACAATTTTATTCTTTACTATTGTTTCGACTAATTTGCCCGGTACCGACGTTAGACTTACCAGTCTGTAATTGCCGGTCTGTAATTGCTATAATTGCATGCTTAATAGTGACAGACAGATGGATGGCTTGGAATGGATGGACAGAGAGAGAGGTATGTATAGGGAGACAGACAGATGGGCTAATGCATGAGGATACAGACAGACAGATGGATGGGGGTGTATGTATGAGAAGACAGAAGGACGGACAGGGGGTATATATAAGGAGACAGATTCCAAGCTCCTTGCCCCTCTCTCTTGAAGGAAAGGTGCAAAACTCCAATGGGAACAACGGCGCCAAGTGCCACAGGTGGGGTGGGGAGGGTGATAGGAGATGAAATATCACAATCAAGATTAAATGTCTACAAAGCATTTCCCCCAGGCTGCTCCCCTCCCTGGAGGGCCACCAGGCCAGGCTGGCCCCTTGCGTGCACGTTTCAGATGGGCAGGAATTTCTGATGAGCGGCACAGGCTTTAAAAACAAACAAACATTGCCAAGGCAGAACCCATCAAATATTAAAGGAATCAAACTCCTGTCAATGAGGAGGGCCTGGAAAGCGCTCCCAGAAGCAGCGGGGCCGTCAACTTCTCTGATCAGCTCAGCTTCAAACAGCTTGTCAGCTGGATGTTCGTGCTTCCCAGGTCCCTAACCCCTATGCAGTTCCCACCTCCCCTATCTTGGGCCAGATGCTCAGCTGGGGTAAAGACGCTTAGCACAACTTACATCCACTGAGATGCAGGTTCCTCGTTGCTTATTCAGGCTCAGTGTAAGGGGAAAAATGGCTGATGGCTGACAGAGGAGGAAAGAACCCGGTTCATCTGGGACTGAGAGAGAGGCATCAGAACCTGGAGTGAGGGAGGAAGGTTGGCAGGTCTGGGATCACCACAATACATGCTATTGGCAAGGACAATGCAGAACAGCACTGGCTCAGAGAAGTAAACTGCAAATGTACCTAAACTAGAGGCAGGCCCCACACCAGCTAGGGCAACAAATTAGGTTAATCTCAGTGCGGTAGAAAGCAGCAACAGCAGAGAAAGCAGTGCTCTTCCTTCTGACCTAGTTTTAAACCAGTGGCCCTTGCTCCTCGAAGGGGCATTGTGTTATCACAGGTGGCTGTGCATGAACTGGGGCAGGCCGTTTAAACACGAGAGAGTCAGGGACCCAAGTTCTATCCCCAGTGATGCTACCATCTTCTCTTGTGACCTTGGGTAAGTCACTTAACCCCTCTCTGTGCCTGAGTTGTCTCCTCACTACATGATATTAATGCTTACCTAGTCCCAGAGAGTGCTAGGAGGCTGCAATACTGAATGGAAAGTGTTTTGGGATCTTTGGATGGAGTCACGGGACTCCAAAGCCCTTTTAAAATGCAGATTCTTGCTCTCTACGTTAAGCATCCCATGGTACTTTTTACAAGGATAGAGGTGTTAGCCTTGTTACTATGGCTTAATTCCAACTTGGCTAATTGTATGCTGCCTTTCTTAAATTCCCCCTACACTTTCCATTGGATGCAGGGTTCTTCTTCACTTCCTGTCCTGCGTTGGTTGGGTAGCATTGCTGTGTGCCATCAAACAGCTGCTGTGTTCCACCCCAGAGCTTGCTGCACTGCAATAGTGGGTAGAGGGATTCTGTCCTCATTCTGTGTTTAGCAATTAAAGAGAGTCGCTGGGCAATGAGAGATGTCCCAAACCTGTCTTGCCCTGCTTTTCCCAGAAATCCTTCCCACTTCCCATATCAGAGCTCCACCCTTGAACTCAGTTTTGCAAAGGGTTTTGGGCACTTCTTGGATAAAAGCATGATACATGTAAGCTCCTTCCTTGATTGGCGCAATGGAGGCTTGGAATTAGTCACCCCAGAGCTAGGAGGGGTAATTGCCTATTCTCATATTGCAAGTCAGGATCATGGCACTTCCTGCTTTATACAGTGGTACTGATGGTGCATGAAGAGAGATTCATCCACCTTTTTAACACACCGACACGGAACACATGTGACCATTTATCAGCCAGGGCTGACCCAGCTGATACCGTGTACCCACAGCCATAGCAAACACTGACCTGAAAAGAAAGGCAAGTAAACCCCAGTGAAATTCAGACAGACTTACGTTAGCCCAGGAGGTTAATGTACCATCCCGTCGACTCAGGAGACCGGCCTTTGCATATGGATAAAGCAGTAAGTAAAAATCACTTTGGTTCACTGCAGCCTGTCCATGGTGGAGGTTTGCCAGAGTCCCTCCATTGCTTTTGCTGCAGAGGGTAGTTTCTGCTCAGAAACTACCCAGGATTGGAAGAGCTGGGTTTCTGCTAGCCAGGACTGAGGCATTATGGCACAGCTCTGTGGGGAGATCCCAGGGGCCTCAAGACTGGGAGTGCAGGGTCAGGACTGAGGTGGATTAGCAGAGCCCTGGTGGGAGGATTACCACAGCAATTCAGGACTGAAGTGGATTTGCAGAGTGCCAGGACTGTAACAACACAGATGTGCCAGGCAGGCCCATTGGGCATTGGCAAAGCTGCATGGAGGAGGCTTCACAAACAGGAAGCACTGGTGGGTGGGTGTGGGGCGGGGGGGGGGACGCTCATGAGCAGCACAGTTCATCCATGCCTTTACCCGGGAGAAGCACTGATGCTAATGCAGACATTTCCAGTCTATTCTGCTCAGCCTGCTTATCTATTTCATATCCAAGTGCAGACCTGCTCCCCTCAGTGCTTCTCTTTGCTCATCCTCTGTAAAACATCAGCAAAGCACGTCAGTGGTCTCCAGTCCCTCCCCTGCACCCGTACCACTCTCATTTGCTGAGATGCCTACAGTAAACTTGGCACTGCCAGACCACTCATGCACTGAGACTCCTGCCTAGCGTGCTGCCCAATCTCTCTCTCATTGTTTCCTTGTGCTCTGCCTGTTTGTATCCACCAGTTGTCTCTTGCCTTATAGACTGTAAACCTTCTGGGGTGGAGTGTTTTTGTTCTGTGGTTGTACAGCACCTAGCACAAGGAGGACATGGCAGGGGCACCTAGGTGCTAGAATAATGCAGATAATTCAGAGCATGCTAATAATAATAACAAAAAATAACGAATAACCTAACTGCTAAATGTTGTCATGCTGGTGAACTGAGCTTTCTACATAAATAAATAACCACCGCACTGTCAATGGAGCGACCAGATCAGCCACATAGGAAGTTAGGAGAGGAAAATACAATCCCTATTTAAGCGTGCACCGTGCAACTTGCTTACAAGTACCATTTCCCGCAGCTCTGCACAATGGAATTGAACGCCAGGACCTTGGACAGCTCTGCTCCTTCTGTGCCTAATATTAATGCAAAGGTATTGATTCTACATACATGACAAGGGGCAGCTAGATGCCCCGGCCTTCTGACCTATCTCTGACCAACTAAACCTCTCGCGCACTGTGGGAAGTAAGCCAGCTTTATTTACCAGACTTGTATTAATCAATCCCAGCCACCTCGCCGAATGCTATCCGGCTATTAGAGAAAGGGCCTTGCTCCCAGGCAGGTGCGGCTGCCTGATTCTTTCATTGAGTCCCTCCCTTCTCCACTCCTGAAGATTGACATACACTCTGAGCAGTTCAGCCTTGGGAGGGTGTGGGGGCTGACCTTTGTGGCCATATGCAGTGCATTTCATCAGCACACCAATCCTCGTGTCTGAAGAGCAGACATTCAGTTGGGAATCCTGGCCAAGCGGTCCGAGCAGGATTATCCAGGGAGCTCAAACCACAGCTATTTTATATGGGGGATAGAGAAGGATGTGGAGGGAGGTTTGCTGAAGGCTGGGGCAGTGGCTTTGTGGCCTCTCTAGAGGCCTAGGCATCTCCATGGGTTAAATGACCCACACTCAAGGGCTGGGTGAACGCTTCAACGGTCTACTGGGGGCTGCCCTTAGCCCCCTGGAAACAGGGCTCATACTTCTCTTCTGGGGTCAGAGCGCCTCCAGCTGGACTCAAATCTATAAACTGCTCCTCACCTCCAGCTGAATGCAACTTGGAAACCTCCCCCGCCTCAGCAGGACTCGGACTGACCCAGCTGAATCCAGAGCAGACGCTCTGAACAGGTCTAGTGGCTCTGACCCACCAGGCCAGGCCGTGCTCTCTCGGGTTCACTGGTGTAACTCTATTTGCATTCCTTGGCATTACTCTGGATTTACACCACTGTACAAGCTGGCCCCCCAATAGCCAGAGCACAACAGAAACACCCAGGATAAGACAGGGTATCCCCTGCCCAAACTGCAACATTACCCGGGAAGGAAAGGATGAGTCCGTTTAGTCTGGGCCCAATACTCAGTGCTGCCAACCACTTCCTAGCCCCAGCTGAACAAGCTGGTTATAGGGGTTCACTCCCAACTAGGGCAATGCATGTGGCTGAGGAAGACAGACGGAGAGACTCAATGTCTAAAGAAACCAAAGGCTCACAAGGGCTAACAGGCCTGTACAGATTCGCTTTTAAATCAGAGGTTAAAATGACACAGAAGAACTTGCTTCCTTCCCTGTTTATTCTGGGGAAGGGGGACTGGCTGGCCTGAAGGACACAGGTAAATCAGCTTCATAAGGCAACATTTCAGAACTCTGGAGCTAAAGTTTGAAGCTAGTTCTTATCTCTATAGTGGTCCAAAGAAAACCCGATCACGAAGCACCCTCGGTCTTTGGGGGAGAGAGGGTGCACATACAAATAGACCCAAACTTTGAGAAAGGCTGGACTCAAATTCTGCAGCTTGAGTCTATCACTAGTGACATTATATATTTGGTTCTGATCATTCAGATCAATCAGCCCTAGGTTTTGCTTTGCTTCTAGTTTTCAATCCCAAACCCAGGGCCCTTCTAAATCTGCCAAAATTTGCCTGGTTTGAGGCTGAAGAAACCAATGAGTTTTGCATGGTGTCCACACAGCATGCTCAACTGGCCCCAGGCCACACAAAGCTTCAAGAACCTCAGGGAAACTTTCACTGAGTTACACAAGTTTGAGGTTTGTGTAACTATCCCTCCTATGGGCAGTCAGTGGGGATCGATCTCAGGACCCTAAGCACAAAATCACAGGCCATTGCCACTTGTCCTAAAGAAGTGATTCCATGCATCAGTAGCAGCAGTAGGCTGCTATCCTCTACATGGACCAGTCAGAAGCAGGGGATGTGATACATTTAGCCTGAATGCGTTATGTTTGTCATGAAACCCATTTCCCCTGGTTTGGATTTCATTCTGAAAAGGTTTCACTTGACTCTAGGACTGCCGGCCCTTTAACACAAAGTTCACTTGGTTTCACATTAGCTCAGGTAGCTTCTTGCAGGGATCCACCCCAGCAGACACCTGAATCAGTGACATAGGCACTATTTTATCCCTCTCTCAAGAATGCCAAACTTGGAGGTGAGCCTAAGCCTGAATGCTCAGATCTGGGTCTCAACTTACCCCAGAGCTTGTCTTGTTTGGTTTGACCCCATCTCTACCTGTAATAAGACTCTAACCCTCTCTATGCTGATACATGTAAGTCCATCCCCCAGATCCCTGAATCTCTCTCATCTCATCCACCCATTCAGGTCCTTGCTAGTACATCTGCTAGCTCTACTTCAGCCCAGTTTGCGATGCAAGCATCCAGCTGCATCATCACCCCTCCCACGAAGCAGCTCCCTCATTCATAGGAAACTTCAACAACAGCTAAATACCTCCTCACCTCCCTCTCTGAGCCAGAGAGGTTTCCACTTCAGCTCCAGCTTGCATGATAAAGTGGTATTGGATTGAACCATTCATCCCCAGCTCACCCCTTGGCCTCTGCCCACGCGGCAGCCTCTTAGTACAGCAGCAAATTGCTAATGGAAAAGTGGTTAGTCACAAAGATGATATTGCCTTTCCCATCAAAAACAACTTTGCAGTAGTTCGGCCAGGCCTGTGCCAAGTGGCTGCAGGTTTCATTCAGCAGCCATGCGAGCAGCAAGCACAGGGACCGCTCCCCAGAGAGCTCGCTCCATAACTATTTAAGTGCTTTAAAAATTCATCTGCCCCGAGAACAAACACACAAGATCTCATGGCCCCTGGAGACTCCTTGGGAATGGCAACAAACCATGAAACTGCACATCTGCTGGAAAGTTGGCAAGAACAAGGTGCAGGAAGGGGATGTAGAGCGAGGGCTTAGGGCATATGGGGGGGGAGAAGGAAGAAGGGTGAAGGCACATTAAACCCCATTCATCACAGCCACAACTGTCCACTCACGTCAAAAGTCTCAGCGTCCGACCCTCCTATCAAATTAGCGAACCTGCAAGGATTAGCACTTCAGAGATCTTGTTACCTCACTGTGCTGCTCTTTGTCAACACGGAACAGAGGAATGCAGAGGACCAAAGAACATACGAATGGCCTTCCTGGGTCAGACCAATGGTCCATCTACCCCAATGGTTCTCAACCAGGGGTACACGTACCCCTGGGGGCATGCAGAGGTCTTCCAGGGGGTACATTGACTCATCTAGAGATTTGCCTAGTTTTACAACAGGCGACATAAAAAGCACTAGCGAAGTCAGTACAAACTAAAATGTCATACAGACCATGACTTGTTTATACTGCGCTCTATACTATACCTTGAAATGTAAGTACAGTATTTATATTGCCATCCATTTATTTTATAATTATATGGTCAAAATAAGTAACTTTTCAGTAATAAGAACGAGGAGTACTTGTGGCACCGTAGAGACTAACAAATTTATTTGGGCATAAGCTTTTGTGGGCTAAAACCCACTTCATCGGATGCGTGCAGTAGAAAATACAGTAGGAAGATATATATACTCAGAGAACATGAAAAAATGGGTGTTGCCATACCAACTATAATGGGACTAATCAATTAAGGTGTAATATTATCAGCAGGAGAAAAAAAAACGTTTGTAGTGATAATCAGGATGGCCCATTTCCAACAGTTGACAAGAAGGTGTGAGTAACAGTAGGGGGAAAATTAGCATGGGGAAATAGTTTCTATTAATTAATTTCTTAATTGTTTAGTCTCGTTATAGTTGGTATGGCAACACCTATTTTTTCATGTTCTCCGTGTATAGATATCTTCCTACTGTATTTTCCACTGCGTGCGTCCGATGAAGTGGGTTTTAGCCCATGAAAGCTTATGCCCAAATAAATGTGTTAGTCTCTAAGGTGTCACAAGTACTCCTTGTTCTTTTTGCTGATACAGACTAACACAGCTATCACTCTGATTTTCAGTAATAATGCGCTGTGACACTTGTGTATTTTTATGTCTGATTTTGTAAGGAAGTAGTTTTTAAGTGCAGTGCAACTTGGGGGCATACAAGACAAATCAGAGAGTCTTTCCATTTGTGTTGTGTATGACCCTGGATCCATCCTCTGAGCTCAGTAATACTAAAATTAGCTATTACTGGGTCTAGAACAGAGATGGTCAGAGAACAAGGGGAAATATTCACATCATGTTTGCCCCCCACAATTTTTATGCAAAAATTCAAAATCATGTCAAAATATCAAATTGGAACATTTCAACCAGCTTCAGTCATGAGGAAGTTGCCACTAAGCCAAACACTAGCACATGAACCATGCTGGGGAGCGGGGAAGACTGGTCATTCACGGGGCAGCATGGATTGGGTACTGGGTCAAAAGCCAGGAATACCTGGGTCTTAGCCTCAGCTCTGCCAATAACATGGGCAAGAGACATCTCTCCCCCTTCCCCTCTGCCCATTTCATCTATTCAGACTGTAAGCAGGGAGATGAGGATGTATCTGGATTGTGTCTTTCTCTGTTTATGTACAGCACCTTGCACAATGGGGCCCTGGATCTATCATAACACATATACCATGCCCTACAGGAGAGGAATGTCTACCATTCCCAAACAACATGCAGCCCTAAAGACTCAGGGGAAAAGTGGATGGCATTGTTGAGGAACCCCCCCATCTGGCTTTGCTGTGAAGTGAAGCCAAGATTTGGACTAAGGACTGCAGAGAACATCAAGTATCAATTCACCTAGGGTGCCATCTACCCTTGGACAGAGGGCTAGCATGAGGGCAGTGCACCACTTAAGGCCACTACATAGGACTTACCAGGTGCATTGGTCTTGTGCTAGGCAATCATCAACCGCAGAGCAGCTTCTATTTAAAATCTGCTATGCTCTAGTTTAAGACAAGCAAGCCCTGGATTCCCAGGGTCGTATGGAAATCAAGACAAGGCCCCTCTTCCTGTGTACAGTCTATTTTGACTTGTTCCACCGCGCAGAGCTATCTGCTCTGTAATCGAGGGAGTGTTAATGCGCTAATGCAGGTAAATTGTAATTAATTTCCCTCTAATTGATGCGTGGGAATATCCAGGACCCTCATTCTCCTGCCTTCAATTCCTTTATAAATATCTGATTTGACAGGTTAATTTGAAAGTAAAAGTGAGGTTCTTTACAGCAATCCAAGCAGAAGCCCTGGAACGCAGCCCGCTGCCTAGTTGTGTGGGGCATAATAAAAGAGGTTGAAGTTAGGTTCGAGTCTTTTTCTTCCTTCCTTTTTTTAAAATTAATTAATTCATTTATTTCCCCACTAATTTAATTTTTTTCTCTTTCCCCAGCTTTGGAGGATAATAAAAGCTTCATTTCACAGTCCAGGGAATTTGGCAACAACAGGTGACGGAGAGCCAAGGAGACTGATGGCGGGGGTGTCAGGTTTCCTACGGCTTACATGATACCTGGAGGGCTGCGGGAAATGATGAGCCAGAAGAGGGCACTCTGAGATGGACAGCATTTCTTTAGGGAGTGCTGTGTCATTAAGGGGTGTTGTCATGGTGACACTGAAACCCATACATGCTAACCCAGGTCATCAATTGTCCTTTCTGCTCCAACATATGAACAGCCCTACTGGGACAGATCAAAGGTCCAGCTAGCCCAGGATCCTGTCTTCTGACAGTGACCAATGCCAGGTGCTTCAGAGGGAATTATCGAGTGCTCCATCCCCTGTCATTCAGTCCCAGCATTTGGCAGTCAGAGGCTTAGGGCTGCATCTCTGACCACCTTGGCTAATAGCCATTGACGGACTGATTCTCCATGAGCTTATCTAATTCTTTTTTGAACCCAGTTATACTTTTGGCCTTCACAACATTACATAAGGGGAAAGCAATGTGTATGCATGTGTGTGGCGTAGACAGACAGTTAGATCTCATTTTCAAAGGTGCGGCAGACCTTCTCCCATTAGCTTCACTGGAATTGGTGGGGGCTCTGTAACTGACAATCAGATTTATAGTATAGATAGGTAGTAGTTTGCTCGGTGGATAGGGCACGGCAATGGAGGTCAGGAGCATTGTGATCTGGTACTAGTCTTGCCAATGGCCTGCTGGCGTACTTTGAACAAGTCACTCCCCCTCCCTTTGCCTCAGTTTCCCAAATGCAAAATGACCTGATACTGGTGCTCCATTGTAAAGCACTGCAAAGCGCTATATAAGAGGTAGGTATCATTACATATACAGACATTGACAGTCATCTTCCTCTTGGTCTTAACTTTGATTGTCATCGAGTCTGAAAGCTCACCAGTCAAGGACTATATTTATTTGCATCTCGTATAGCATCAAACCTATGCACATGGCAACTCCTTATTGATCCCCATGGAACTGCATGCAAAATTTAACTACATGGCCAAATTCCTATTTGGGTTAATTCCATTCTGCCTCCCTAAATGGCCTCTGCTGTTTCAGTCAGACACAGTATTCATCATTAGAGCTAGATGGGTAATGGGTATTCCTGTTGCATGAAAATGTTTTGGGATCAAAAAGTGTTGCCATCGCAAATTGGGAAGTCACAATCTCAAAAAAAGTTTCACAAATCAAAAAATCTGGAAAAACAATTCTGTTTGGGTCAATCAAAACATTTCATTTGGATTTCAACCATTTTAATATTTAAATGTTTTGAACTACAACTTACATTTTGAACCAGAATACCCACACATTTGGTTTCAAAAATATTGAAAGAAAACATTCAGACAAATTAGACTTGTTTTTTCAAAAAGTTTGTGAATAAAATATATATTTAATCAAAACCAAGTCATTCCCATGAAAAGTTTGGTTTTGACAAATCAGCATTTTCTGGTGGAAAAATGTGTCAAAAATTCCCAGATCAGCTGTACTCCTTATCTCCTGTCCTAAATGCAATTTCTCAGAGAACATAAGAATGGCCATACTGGGTCAGACCAAAGGTCCATCTAGCCCAGTATCCTGTCTTCCAACCAATGCCAGGTGCTTCAGAGAGAATGAACAGAACAGGTCATCATCAGGTTATCCATCCCCTGTTGCCCATTCCCAGCTTCTGGCAAATAGAGGCTATGGACACTGTCCCTGCCCATCCTGGCTAATAGCCAGTGATGGACCTATCCTCCATGACTGATCTAATTCTTTTTTGAACCATGTTATAGTCTTGGCCTTCACAGCATCATCTGGCAAGGAGTTCCACAGGTTGACTGTGCATTGTGTGAAGAAACAGTTCCTTTTGTTTGTTTTAAACCTGCTGCCTATTAATTTCATTTGGTAACCCCTAGTTCTTCTGTTATGAGAAGGAGTAAGTAACACTTCCTTATTTACCTTCTCCACACCCGTCATGATTTTATAGAGCCCTATCATATCTCCCCTTAGTCGTCTTTTTTCCAAGCTGAAGAGTCCCAGTCTTATTAATCTCTCCTCAGAGGGAAGCTGTTCCATACCTCTAATAATTTTTGTTGCCCTTTTCTAAACCTTTTCCAATTCCAATATATCTTTTTTGAGATGGGGAGACCAGATCTGCTCGCAATATTCAAGATGTGGGCGTACCATGGATTCACAGAGGCAATATGATGTTTTTAGTCTCGTTATCTATCCCTTTCCTAATGATCCCCAACATTCTGTTATCTTTTTCATTGCCACTATACATTGAGTGGATGTTTTCAGAGAACTATCCATAGTAAATCCGAGATCTCTTTCTTGAGTGGTAACAGCTAATTTAGACCCCATCATTTTATATGTATAGTTGGGATTATGTTTACCAATGTGCATTACTTTGCATTTGTCAACACTGAATTTCATCTGCCATTTTGTTGCCCAGTCACCCAGTTTTGTGAAATCCCTTTGGAACTCTTCACAGTCTGTGTTGGACTTAACTATCTTAAGTTGTTTGCATCATCTGAAAATTTTGCCACCTCACTGTTTACCCCTTTTTCCAGATCATGTATGAATATGTTGAATAGGACTGGGCCCAGTACCCCTGCTCTCCTATTTAATAGCTTACTATCCACAATCACCAGCTAGATACTGAACATTGCTTTTAGTTTTGGCATTGAATCTCTGGAATTCCACAGTTCTCCACCCCCAACAGCTAATTATACTGATACTCCTGACTTTTTGGCACAAGATTCCCATGATGAGCATGCTAAAAGCTCAGGGGTTGGCAGAGAGAAAGGATTGATTATGCCTAAACATTTGCTGAGGGCATTCTACGGGGTGCCTGATTGTGAATCTTCTACCTAGCTTCCTGGCAGACGTTCACACTGAAATACCATTTGCTGGGAATATTTATTAGAAGCAAAACCGGAATAGAAAAGCATATGGGACTGTTGTCCTTCCAGAAGCAACAATGAGGCAGTTAAAGCATTTGCCTTTGTCCAAGGTATTTGGTGCGGTTCCTTTAGTGGAAATCTGTGGGCAGATGTGATTGCAAATTAAAATATTCTTTAATATCAATTTCCTGCTGATTTCACTGAATGGTGTTCAGCATAATTTGAAAAAAATCATGGTAATTTTCGCCTGCCGCTTTCTAACATTTTCTTTTCCGGCTGGCTACAAGCTGCCCTTTTCACCACGGTGAAGAATGTGGTTAATGGGGCTGGCAATTCAAAAGGGAGTCTTTTTGGCATTCTGTTTGGAAACACTAAGGATTCCATGAACTGGATGGATCCAGGAAATGGGCTAAAGGTACCTCATTTCAGCACTAGAGTCACTGGTTTGAGTCCTGTCCATGTCCGTAATGACTGAACATTTAACCATCTTGTGCCCTACAACTTGAAATCATAGAATATCAGGGTTGGAAGGGACCTCAGGAGGTCATCTAGTCCAGCCCCTTGCTCAAAGCAGGACCAACACCAACTAAGTTATCCCAGCCAGGGCTTTGTCAAGCCTGACCTTAAAAACCTGCACAGAAGGTGAGTCCACCACCTCCCTAGGTAACCCATTCCAGTGCTTCACCACCCTCCTAGTGAAAAAGTTTTTCCTAATATCCAACCTAAATCTCCCCCACTGCAACTTGAGACCATTACTCCTTGTTCTGTCATCTGGTACCACTGACGACAGTCTAGATCCACCCTCTTTGGAACCCCCCTTTCAGGTAGTTGAGAGCAGCTATCAAATCCCACCTCATTCAACTCTTCTGCAGACTAAATAATTCCAGTTCCCTCAGCCTCTCCTCATAAGTCATGTACTCCAGCCCCCTAATCATTTTTGTTGTCCTCCGCTGGACTCTTTTCAATTTTTCCACATCCTTCTTGTAGTGTGGGGCCCAAAACTGGACACAGTACTCCAGATGAGGCCTCGCCAATGCTGAATAGAGGGGAATGACCACATCCCTCAATCTGTTGGCAATGCACCTACTTATACAGCCCAAAATGCCATTAGCCTTCTTGGCAACAAGGGCACACTGTTGACTCATATGCAGCTTCTCATCCACTGTAACCCGTAGGTCCTTTTCTGCAGAACTGCTGCCTAGCCACTTGGTCCCTAGTCTGTAGCAGTGCATGAGATTCTTCCATCCTAAGTGCAGGACTCTGCACTTGTCCTTGTTGAACCTCATCAGATTTCTTTTCACACAATCCTCTAATTTTTCTAGGTCCCTCTGTATCCTATCCCTACCCTCCAGCATAGTCTCTATGAGTAATACTAATCTGTAGTCTCTATTCCCATGTCAAGGAGCCAAAGAACAAATAAAACCAACACAATTGTCCCTAATTGCCACTTCCTTGCCAACAATCTTGCCTTTGTTTTCTGCAAACGTTCTTACTGATAAAACCTTGCTCACCCAAATGCAACGAAGCACATTGGTGAGCTTTATTCCACAAGACTTGGCTTTGTTGTATTCACCCTGCTCTGCCACTGCTCCGGGTAGTGGTGAGATCACCTAACCCCATCAAGCAGTAGTAGGGAAGTAGAAGTCAGGTGCCCCTGTGAAAAAACACAGTCAGACAGGACTGGAATGTCCTAAGGGCTGGTCCACACTAACCCCCCACTTCGAACTAAGATACGCAACTTCAGCTACGTGAATAATGTAGCTGATGTTGAAGTATCTTAGTTTGAACTTACCACGGGTCGAGACGTGGCAGGCAGGCTCCCCCGTCGACTCTGCGTACTCCTCTCGCGGAGCAGGAGTACCGGTGTCACTTCCGGGATCGATTTATTGCGTCTAGACAAAACGTGATAATCAATCCCAGAAGATCGATTGCTTACCGCCGGACCCGGAGGTAAGTATAGACGTTCCCTTAAGATTAATCTTCAGATTCCTAACCAGCGCATGGTGGGAGAGGACTTTGGGAGTTCAGGGATACTCATGCAGTGCAAACATGACCAGTAAAAGTGACAGTTATGTGTCATGATGTAAGGAGCTCCTAGTCATCTGGGAGATAACTAGGATGTCCCCAGGATGAGGGGAGCCATCTTTGGAAGAGATACCAACCCAGGAGCCTGTGGCTAAGCTCATTGAAAGACTCCCACTGACTTCAGTGGGCTTCAGATCTGGTTGTAGCTGCACCCACTTCTTGTTTACTTTAGTGGTTGCTCACGTTTTCCTAAAAAAAAACAAAACCCATCCCCAAACTGAGTGGTCCAATTTACCAGCCGAAACGTTGCACAGCCCTAGCTGACCATCAGCAGCCGAGGAAGCCCTGGGTAGCACCTGAGCTCTGCTTCTGCATTGAAGTCAGCGAACAAATTCGCTAGAACTGAAGGGCATGAATTAGCAATAGAAAAAACCATGAAAGTAAAGGGCTTTCCAAAAGCTCTTCAGAAAACAGGGCCAATCTGGGCTTGCAGACCTTTATAATTCTGGGGTGGGGATTCTCTCTCCCCTCTAAACCAAAAGCTGGAAAAGAACTCTGCCCTCTTGCACTGGAAGAAGAAAGAAAACCATCAAGCCTTTCCTGAGCCTCCGCGAGATACAGCAGGGGCTTGTTCTCGCTGCTATTGCATGAGGCTCTCGCTCCTGCTGCTGCCTCTCATAAAGGGAAGAGATAGCAGCCGTCAATTTCTAGTGGGGAAAAAACAAACAAAACAAAAAACAAAAACTCAGTTTTCGATCTACTCTAGGAGGGTTTTTTTTTTTTATTGCCAGCCATTACTGTAATATTTGCTTGGATTACCAGATTAATCACCAGATTGCCGAGCCCATTAGATGTCATCGAGTTGGACAGTTTCAGGTGTTCCTTCCAGGAGCACTCACTCTCTCTCCCCCTTCTTCCTATCTCTCCTGCCTTCTCTCAGCTGATGGGGGAAACAAGCCAGCTCTCTCCCAGGGAAGGAGGGCGAGGGAGTGTTCAGCCTCTCTCTCTCGATGACCTGGGATTAGATTGGGTTTTATGCACCGGTGGATAGGTCAAAAGGGATGTGGATGGGCTGGGCAGCAGCTGGGGCCTCCTCTTTGTCTTGGGAGCTCCCAAGGATCTCCTACTCCAGAACCTTTTGTAGCACCTTTGAAAAGGCTGCGCAGCGGCTCCCCCTCTGACCCTAGCCAGCTCTGCCACCTGGGGAGAGTCAGCCTCACCCTAATGCTGCCCCTCCTCACCCTTCTGCAGGCACTAGGAGGGCACAGGGACCACTCTCCCCAAGGGGATTCTGAGCAGCCCCTGTTCAAAGGAGGATGGCGGAATGGCCTTGCATCTGGCATCTTCTCTCCCCTCCCACCCACCCACCCACCCACCCACCCACACTTCATTATTGAATCCGTGCAAGGGCTGGTCAGAACGACCCTTTGTTTTAACCGTCTAAACATATTTGGGTCAATGTTGGGTAATTGTGTGGATCTGGGACAATGGGTGGCCAGGTGAGGAGGGTGAGAAGCAAAATGGGTTGGAGGAAGAGCACTTTAGAAAGAGCAGCTTCCACCACCAGCACGGTATGGAGATTGGAGGGGTGGGGGCAAGTAACTGCCCTGAGCTGGCTGGGTTAGATTTAGGTTCCCTAGTTCAGTGTGTGGGTCCCCACGAAGTGCATGGGATGGAAATCGGAATGCAAAAATATGAAACAGAACCCAAACATTTCAGGACCTCCAGAAGGATTCAGGAATCAGAGTGAGGCCTCACCAGGAATACTGCATACAATGCTGGTCACGCATGCTCAAGAAAGAAAGATGAATTGGACACGGTGCAGAGAAGAGGCTCTAGGATGATCAGGAGAATGGAACCCTCTCTTAGAGAGGAGACAAAAAGATCTTGGCGGATTTAGCCCATCAAAATGAAAGTTGAGAGGAGATCTGGTTGCTCTCTATAAATTGGGGCAGGGGGGAAACACCAGGGAGGGAGAAGAGCTGTTTAAGCTAGAGGAAAACAGACTGCACAAAGAACAAATGGGAATAAACTGAGGCAAGCAATTGGAAGATTTCTAAGAGGGCATGAGGTTCTGAAACAGCCTCCCCATATGAGTAATGGGGGTCAAACAGCCTAACCGGTTTGAAGATGGAGCTCAATAAGTTGATGTTCAGGATTATACAACAAGGGGGACTGCAGGAGCAGGGGACTTGATGACCCAGAAGATCCTACCAGTCCTATGCCCCTAGCATCTGGCAAAGATCAATAAAGATTCACCCAAAAGAGATCAGTTTCACACCTCTTTGTGCTGGTCATGGCAAAGGAGCACAGCAGATCTCCTCTACTGATGGTGTCAGTGGCCAAAGCCTCAGCACGTGTCGGGAGCAGGATCCTGCATCAAAGTACAGCTAAATGGGGTGTAAATGCCTCTTTCGGGTGCAGGAAAAGGGCTGGTTGGTGGTAAGAGGGGAGCTGTAAATGCTGTCAGCAGCTACACTGTGTTTTATTGATTTATACCATGTAACGGGATGACTTGAATTAAATCATGCGCACAGGTGTCATGTCCCATTCACAGCAGAGCAACCGGATTTAATAAGAAGACTATTGCAATGCCCAGCTCCTGGGATTGCGTCTCCTCACCTGCTGCGAGGCAGGGAGCTGAGCTGATGGCAGTGGTGGGCACAGGCGCATCCTGAACTTGCAGGGCCCGATGAAGTGAATTTAGTACCCGTAGGCAAGAAGGGGATTAGAGAGAACTAGCTAAGGACACGTGCAGCATGGGTTGGTACTAGACAGGCTCCCCCCCCCCCCCCCACACACACACACAATGTCCCTACAACAACAAGCACTTATCCTCTCGTGGGGTCCCTAAGTGCACCATCAGCCAAGCCTGCTACTCTGGTTCTGCTGGGGCATCTCCGATCTGACCCGATGCACCTCCTTGCTGTTCCAGTCCTGCGTTCCCACACACCTGCACCAATGCATCCAGACCCTGACCGGAATCATCCACTGCCGTTCAAATCTCAGCCACCACAAAGCTCCACCAGCGCATCTCAGTCCAGACATGCCACCCCTCCTCCCCCGCTATTCCAATCCGCAGCCCTCACGCTGCCCCGAGAATGCGCTTCCATCCTAGCCATGCACCTGGATGACCGTGGACATCGGGGATCAAGCTGCTATGCTGAGGCTGATAAAGCTCCTGATGTTAGCAACAAGACTCTCATTGCATACCCTCCTGTAACAACAGGTGTCATTGTGGAGGCCTTCAGCCGTAGAGTTGAGCGTCTTCTCTAGGAGCAGGGCAGCCAAGGGGGTTCTGAAACTCTCCAGGCCGCAAGGAACAGAACTAAAGCTGGGTCCAAATGCCCTTGCAAAATCCCTAATCAGAACTAGCATGGGCCCATGGCATGAAATGAGAAAAGGCCATGTGTTGCTCATATCCATAAATGGAATGCCCTATACTTTCTATATTTTGTGTGTGTGTGGCTTTAGCATATTTGAAAGGCACCACTTTTACATTAGTTCCTATGAAAATCAATGATTGACCTCATCTCGGACAGGGCCAGCGCAACCCATTAGATGACCTAGGCTGTATTTCAGCGGTGGGACCTTCTGCTGCCTCTTGGGGGGGGGTGGCATTTCGGGGCGGGACCTTCTGCCACCTAGGGAGGTAGAAAAGCTGGCGGCGCTCCTGATCTCGGGCCAAGCCATAAAAATACACAGCACTTATTTAGCATTTCCATGTAAATGACATGGGTCAGATTATCAGTTAGTGTTAATCAGAAGCAGTGTGGGGCAGTGGGTAGGGTACTGGATTAGGAGTCAAGAAAGTGTGGTTCTGTACCAGGCTCTTTCCCCAATACCTGCTGTGCAGCCTTGGCGCAATCACGTCACCTTCCTACCCTCCTTTTGTCTTGTTTATTTAGACCGTAAGCTCTTCAGAGCAGGAACTTTCACTGTGCATTTGTACAGCACCTAGCCCGGTAGGGGCCCAAGTTCAATTCGGGAAAGCTGGGGAAACTTATGTTGAAATCACAAGAGCTGGCAGCACCCGGCACGCAACTAAAAATGGGGAAAATGTGTTTCTTCTGCGTGTGGAAAATAAACTTCTGTTTTCACGACAACTTAACCACTTAGAACAAACTAGGCCTGAAATTCTGTACATCTTACATTAAAATAGTAATTGTTTTCCCCCCCCTTGTTGGTCTCTCTCTCTCTCTCTCTGGAATCCATCAGTATGACAGTGCAGGCAGCACCCGCTGCTAGCTCCCTGATCATCTTAAAATCATTTGTGATTTATTTATTGATGTTTAGTTTTGTTTACATGTAGATTCTGCCTGGCCAGGTGGACCACAGGGATTTGACCCTGGCACTAAGCTGTAGCTTGTTGAATAAAGGTGGGGGTGGAGGAGCAGTCTTACCCTTCCCTCTGTGCCCCTCAACGGTTAAAATCCTGTACTGAAGAGAAGCTTTATGTGATCCAAGCACTCCCTCCCTGATTTAACACCAAATGCTTTAAAAATTACTCTGCCCCGTCAATCATTTATGCTCAGACACACCCCACAATGCTCTGTTGAGGCAGAGAGAGTTTGCATGCCTCGCCCAAGCTATTCAAGGCAGTGGCACAGCCAACCCTGACTTCCAGTTCTCTACTCTCACCAATAGACTTAAACCAATCTTTCCTGGTTGTTTGGTTTTTGCCATCAGCAGTTCACCTATTCCATTAGAATCATAGAATATCAGGGTTGGAAGGGACCTCAGGAGGTCATCTAGTCCAACCCCCTGCTCAAAGCAGGACCAATCCCCGCCTAAATCATCCCAGCCAGGGCTTTGTCAAGCCTGACCTTAAAAACCTCTAAGGAAGGAGATTCCACCACCTCCCTAGGTAACCCATTCCAGTGCTTCACTACCCTCCTAGTGAAAAAGTTTTTCCTAATATCCAACCTAAACCTCCCCCACTGCAACTTGAGACCATTACTCCTTGTTCTGTCATCTGCCACCACTGAGAATAGTCTAGATCCATCCTCTGTGGAACCCTCTTTCAGGTAGTTGAAAGCAGCTATCAAATCCCCCCTCATTCTTCTCTTCTGCAGACTAAATAATCCCAGTTCCCTCAGCCTGTCCTCAAAAGTCAAGTGCTCCAGCCCCCCAATCATGTTTTGTTGCCTTCCGCTGGACTCTTTCCATTTTTTCCACATCCTTTTTGTAGTGTGGGGCCCAAAACTGGACACAGTACTCCAGATGGTCCCCATCTCTGCTAGACCACTGAGGAGGAGGGGCTGTGAATGAGAGAATGATCCCCAGCCCTCCCCCCGCCCCCACACAAAAACACAAATTCTGGGTTTGACCCTAGATTGGCCGGATCCAAGTTTTTTCATGCTCTGTGTTTTCTGTCTCCCGAGGGATGCAGAGGAATGAATTCCCATCACTTTATTTCTGCCCCTTCTGCCAATTCTTTCCCAACAAGGAAACCAATCAAAAACCTTTAAGTGGATCTCTCCAGTGGTTATGATACCAATTAGGAAGAGTTAGCCATCCAAATGGCCAAGCAAAACGGAGCAATGAGAAGTAATTTAAACCCTGCTGGGGTCTTTCCTTCCAAACACAGACTGCAGAGCTGCAGCAAAACTCAGTACTATCTAATTAGTTTTCTCATGGGAATGCTGGAGAAAGCCCTTTTCCAGACAGAGGTGCACATGGTTTAATATGTACAAAGCGTTCTTGCTATTCTAGCTCAGGGGTTCTCAAACTGGGGGGTGGGACCCCTCTGAGGGGCACAAGGTTATTCCATGGGGGGTCATGAGCTGTCAGTCTCCACCCCAAACTCCGCTTTGCCTCCAGCATTTATAATGGTGTTAAATATATAAACAAGTGTTTTTAATTTATAAGGAGGGGTCACACTCAGAGGCTTGCTATGTGAAAGGGGTCACCAGTACAATAGTTTGAGAACCACTGTTCTAGCTCTTGTCATATAAGGAGCTTAAAAAAAAAAAGAAAGAAAGAAACACATCGCCAATTTTCATATCAGGAAACAGACCAGGGAGGTGAAGTGACTTTGCCGAAGGTCACAGAGCAAATCAATGACAGACTCAAGAAGCAAGCTCAGGTCTCCTGGCTCTCAGTGCCATCCCCTAATCCCCAGATCCTGCAGTCTCCCCAGAGCTTGAAAAAGGTTTGCTGAAGTCAAGATACCCGATGGCGATCATGGGCTAGTTTCAAGCCAAGAGGGCCACATTGGCACTTGACTGGAAGCTCTAAGAATCTGGATGATTTCTCATGAAAGCAGGTAAAACCTGAGGCTCAAACCCAGCTTTCAAACTGCACCTCCTACAAAACAGAAACTAAACAAACCTGCAAACCAACCACGACTGGCTTTGGTGAGCTCTCAGCAGCTTCCTGCTTCTGTCTGGTCAGTGTAGGCAGGGCTATGTCCTCCTCTAGAGAGCTGGGGCTAGTTACATAAGATGGTCTTCTTAACTCCCTCTTCCAACTGAGCTGTTCTCCATTGGATGGGCAAGCACAGAATATTCTTCTCCCCCAGGAAGTCCTGCAAGAGCCCCAACCACCCTGGCTAATCAGGGATTCACCTCCACCCTTAGGAGTACCGAAAATGCTAAATTATCAGGTCCCTTCCCAACCCCGTTGGTCAGAGAGGGTGATCCTTCCATGCCACCTTGGGTTGACACCCTGGCCTGGTGCCCTGTTCCATTTCCCCTCTCGACATTTGCTGAGAAGCCCCGGCAGGCGAGAACGGAATTGACCCTGTTTTCCACATCACGCTTCCCCTTGAAATACCAGCACTGGGAGGAATGAAGCTGTCACTTTTTGTATTTTCAGTTTTTCAAACCTTATATTTCATTTCACCACCAGAGGCTGAAAAGGCCGGAGCAGGGAGCACAAAATCAATACTCTGCAGGAAGACAGAAGATCTGCTTCTATTCTTCTTCTCTGATGTCGGGTACCCAGGGAACATCGCTGCAAACAAGGTTTCGGGCGACTGCCTTCCTGCTAATGTCAAGTCCTCCCTGGTTCCTCTACACCAGCGGCTAGATAGATGGATGCTTGCTATAGAGGAGTTGGAAAGGGGCTGCTCCTCAGAAATGTTTATTGGCACAGTCTTTCCTGCAAAGCATTAAAAAACCCCAAACCTGGTTGGCTGGGCTGGATATTGCCTTATAACAAGATCACTTTGTAAGCTACTGGCTTTGTGTGTGCATGTGATGCTGCCCTCTACTGGCTGGTCCAGAGAGAGGATAAAGGACCTTCCACTGCTAGCTGTTAAAGGAGAGCTTGGAACTGAAATGCCAGAGTTCTAGTCCCCCATGGGATCTGGAGGCCATGTGGTAGCAGTGGAAGATTTGGCTGGCTGCTGGGACAGCAGCCAAACTTCCCCTCTTGATGCACAAAACCTATCAAACAGCAGCCTCAGGTGTTAGCCCAAGGGAGAGTCTTTCTGCAGAAGCTTTAGGAAATCCAAGCAATGGAAGATACTTGCCAGGGGAGCATTAAGGGAGCAGAGAACAAAACCAGATAATGGACACTTTGCTTTTCCAGCTTGCCCGTCACCATGAGCCGTGCAAAGAAGTTTAAAGGCACAGAGGCTGAGCGTATGAGGCCGATGACGAAGTTGACAGACTGAAGTCCTGAGGAGCGGGATGGGGAGACGGCTGGTATTAGCCAAATCCATGCCCTTATCCTACAGGGATCCCTCATCAGCCATCGCACTGTGACGTCCCCATAAATCAGGGGGAAGGGATGAGCACGGAGCAACGGTGTTGCAGTCTCAGCGCTGCAGTCATAAATCAGGACCTAATTCAATCTTGCGAGATGCCTCGTTTGATTAATTTATGTCAGCATTTTCCGCTTCATCCGTGGCTGCTACACCTCCCTGTCTCTTCTCTCCCTCCTGTTCTCAATGCACCAATCGCATCCAGACCAGACTGCGCAGAGCCCTTAAGCCGGGAGAACAACACATTCCCATCAGACTTGACACAGGAAGGTTGGTAGCTGTGGCCAAGTCCCCAGGGATTGGTGGGGTGAGAAAATCCAACCACTGCATTGATTGGTGTTACCACTGGTCCAACCACCAAGAGATTTGACTGAGCCTGGCTCAAGAGCCCACGACCATGAGCAAAACGAGGCACTGGATGTTCCCACAAGCTTCCCCAGAGAATCCTTCCCTTCTCCCATGTCTTAATGAAATGACGTGCAGCCTGCTAGATTCCTCAGCTACCATCAGAGAGCCCAGGTTGGTGGCTGGCACGGCCAATGACTCATTGGGAGAAATCTGTTATATGGGGGGGGGGGTTTCCTTGCCCTCACCACCTTAAAACAGTACACCAGTTCATCTTCAAGGCCCTGAACAGTCTAGCTCCTGCCTCTCGCCAAATGACTAACGTCCCCTTTTGGGTCTTCCTCCACTCTCATGGACAGGCCTTGTTCCAGCCAGCTTTATAACTAGGACGTGTCCCCAGTTCTCAATTATATTTCTTTTAAAATGTTCATCTTTTAAGAGGATCCCTTGTGCTCGCCTCAGAGAGCCACCAAACCAGACAACATAGAATCTTGACCAAGTTCCAAGGTGCACAAACTCAGGAAACTAACACGACATACATGAGCTAAGGTGACGCTGGTCAACCACAGCCTCATACCCTCCCTGTGTTTCCACATTGCCTACCTAGAAAATTAGCTCTCGGAGGCAGGGACTCTCACCTCTCTATAAAGTGTTTATCATGCTTGCTGTCACCACACAAATAACATCACCTGCAAATAAGACTAGACATGGTCATGAAATAACCTGCAAGTTCCTCAACCTACAGTGAAAGCTTGTGAGTGAAGAGCATTAACAGAAGTGGGCCAGGCTGGATTTCACGACTTATCTCTCTCTGAGCAATGGAGAGGGAGATCAGTAAGGGGGAATGAGAAGGAGAAAAGCAAGGCACAGGAGGGGCAGACAACTTTGCTTAACTCTCATCTCTTGCATGGGATTCCAGTGAGACAATATCAAGGGTCAACCACTCTGAAATCAGTTGTGCCCTCTGGCCTCCATCTCATCCAAGCCTTCCCCAAGGAGGTGGGCCACAGAGGTGGAGTCGCCGCTATCTGGGATCAGAGCAAGCATCTGGTGACCTTGATAGGTACCGGTAGGTTATAATCTTTGAAAGAGCCACCTGCTTGTGACCTCGGGCAAATCACTTGGCTCACACTCTTTTATAGCTCAGTCAACCCAGCTGGAAAATTGAGTGACTATTAAAATAAAAAATAAGAACGGACCTCACTGAAAAACCAGATGCTGCATCTGAGCCTAGATTTCCTGGGGAAAGAAATTACCGAACTAAATGAACATAGAAAAAAAAATTAAACTTCCATGCTAGGCTTCCCTGCTGAATTTCCCAATAACGAGATTTTAATCAAGAAAGCAAGTAGTCAGATGCATTAACTGGAAGCTCAAGGCTGAGGGGGTGCTGAATGTAACGCCCACAATGAACTCCAGCAGCCTCAGACTGAACCACTCTAAAGACATACACGTCAAAGGACTGAATTAAAGATTCAGATCACTTACTGCAGCACTCATTTATTTAGTCAAGAAGTAAGCAAGACAGAGCAAGCGGTGTTTGGGCCATCTGCCCTTTGCCGAGATGCTTCTCTGCTTGCGCTCTCCCTTCCCCGGCACTAAATTAGCAAGACCTGCAGGAAGCGATGATATCTTTAATTCAGTGCTGTAGATTCCAGGAGACATGTTTTGAGCTTGGTTTCGCTGTGGGATGTTCCATAACACCCTTCCACCAGGCCAAAAGTTCAGAAACTAAAGGCGCTGATGCATGGTCCCTGCCTGATACCTGAAAGCTAAACTAAGGACTAGATATACTCTCCTTAAATTCACAGACCTCCTACATCTAAGGATGAACCTGTATTTTATTTCAGGTGAGCATTAAATGCCACTGATTATTTACCCCTCATAGACACCAAAATCAAGTTCACATTCTCTTCTGCCAGGGGCTGCACCCTGAGTAATCCTAGGCACTCAGATTAGATTTGGACAGTCTCTAGATGACCTAAATGAGGTTAGATCTGGATAGGATTATGGAGTGGTAAAATAAACCTGCCAGTGAAATATATCCCAGTTTCTTCCCCTCCTGGACGCTGCACTCAGAATCTAATGCAGGTAGACACTGAACTCCAATTTAGATTATTCTCCCAGGAACTGTCAAGGACAGCAGGTGAGATTTCTCTTCCTCCTTATCCTCTGGATTTAACAGACCAAGCAATACTTTGCCTCTCACTGACACTCGTAGGGCCTCCCAGGGTGAGATTTTCCAAATGCTCAGTATTGGCCCCACTCTGCTCCCACGAGAGTCAGGAGGCGGTTTTAACCATGGACTCCTGCATGAGCGAAGCAAGGCCGGCACAGAGCGCTTTTGAAAAGTGAGACAAGACTGGGCCAGCCAGAGACAGGTTGGCTTGCAATTCCATGCCCAGGCAGAGCAGATTCTTCCCTTGCTGTGCAGATCCGAGAGCAAAGAGCTGCAGGTGGCCTTTTTGGTTTGTTTACCCCCCTTCCTGAAGGTGCTAGTGGAACAGAGATCAAACACTGCCATGAGGGAAAATACCCGGCACTTCACTGCAATCCATAAGTAGATATGGACAGCCTGCTGGCAGCGCGCTCCAAGGATGGCTATGCCTGACAGACGTTGCCATAGGTGCCTTGAAAGGAGAATGAAATGGGCATCTCACAGGAAAACGGTCCAGCACTATGGTGCGCCTGCCTAGCACTGAAATCCCGTCCCTTACAGTTGGGAATGCATTTGACAGATTAGCGTACTCGGTGCTGCTAGGGGACAGAGGGAGAGTGACGCACTGTGAGCTGTAGAGTCCCATTCAGAATGAGCTCACTTTCAAAATAAACTTCTGGGGTTTTCTCGGGACACTGCGTCCCTTGACTCAGCACAAGCAGAGCCCAGCGAAAGAGAGGCCCAGTGAAGGGAAATACATCCCAGCTTGTTCCTAGCTGGGGTCTAGGACATGCAAGGAAATTCAGACTTGCACCAGGAACGGCTGTTGGCCTGGGCATGAACCTGGCTGCTGCAGATGGAAGGGGGATGAATGAGTTTCTGTTGGTCAAAGCACAGGCGTGGACTTTCAATAAAGATGTATCCTGATCAGTGAGCTCCTCTCACATCTCCCCCAGCTCCTTCGCTGCTCCGTGTCAGGCTGAATATTGGCTCTGTGTGCAATTCACAGAGCCAGGGGACAAGGCTCTATCTGTTAGAGCAGCAAACACAGGCATGTCTGTACCGCTCCCATCTGCATTCCTCAACCCCTCCTATACTGCCCTTTCTGCCCCCACCAGAAGCCGAGGGGTTTAAGTAGGTTGTAAAGAGGGCAAAGCGAGCAAGGTTTTAGTGTGGCTGGGAGACGAGATGCAGGAGCATCACAATAGGAACAAGAAGGAGGTGAGGCAAACAGGCCGCTCAGGCATGCGAAAGGCCTGTGTGCACATAGTACACACTGTTATACTGCAGTCGGGGGGACAGCTCTGGAGCAGACCATGCGAGGTTAACATTGATGCCAGGAGGGAGCCCTGAAGAGATGCTCCCAGTGACTGACATTTCCTTCCTCCCGTCTCCAATCGGTACATCTCTGCTCCTTTGTTCACTAGTTCAAAGTGAAGAGGAACTCAGCTCCAACTCCTTCCAAGGGCCAGGTTGCAGCGTGACACTCATGTGCCTCAGCTCATTGCAAGCACCATGCTAGGACTCCCGCAAGCCTCTCCTCCCTCCGCGTGCCAGGACTCCCCTCCCTCTGGGCAACTGTGCTGTGATTCAGATCCTGATGGGGAGTGCGCCCTCCTGGCACTTCTCCAGATGAAACGCCACTCAACGTATTGGTATTCGCAGCGTCAGCTTACAAGGGCTGGAACTATTTCAGAGCATCTTCACTGGGAACTTCCTCAAAGGCCAGTCTTCAAACAGTGCGGCTGTGGGGACTGAGACTGTCCTCTTAATTGGTATTGCTCTTTCATTCTTTCCAGGCTGCTAGGAATTCTGCCGACTTCCTTTCTGTTCACTGGCCAGAAAGGGATTTCCTTGGGACTTAGCAGAGAGCAGCACTCCAAGTCATTGATGTCTCAATTCATACTTCACAAGGGTGAGGAACCCAGAGCCAAGGGCACACAGACACTAACATCATAAACATAACAATGTCCACACTGGGTCAGACCAATGGTCCAGCTAGCCCAGTATCTTTCCTTCTGACAGTGGCTAGTGCCAGGTGCTTCAGGGGGAATGAACAGAACAGGGCAATTATTGAATGATCCATCCGCTGTCATCCACCCCCAGCTTCTGGTAGTTGGAGGTTTAAGAAAATGCAGAGCATGGAATTGCATCCCTGACCATCTTGGCCAATAGCCATTGATCAACCTATCCTCCATGAACTTCTCTAATTCTTTTTTGAACTCAGTTATACTTTTGGCCTTCACAACATCCTCTGGCAAGGAGCTCCACAGGTTGACTGTGCATTGTGTGAAAAATACTTCCTTTTGTTTGTTTTAAACCTGCTGCCTATTAATTTCATTTGGTGACCCCTAGTTCTTGTGTTACAAAAAGGAGTAAATAACACTTCTTTATTTACTTTCTCTACACCGGTTATGATTTTATAGACCTCTATCATATCCCCCCTTAGTTGTCTCTTTTCCAAGCTGAACGGTCCCAGGCTTTTTAACCACTCCTCAAATGGAAGCTGTTTCATAGCCCTAATCATTTTTGTTGCCCTTCTCTGCACCTTTTCCATTTCTAATCTAGCCTTTTTGAGATGGGGTGAGCAGAACTGCACACCGTGTTCAAGATGTGGGCATACAATGGATTTATACAGTGGCATTACGATATTTTCTGTTTTATTATCTCTCCCTTTCCTGATGGTTCCCAACATGACTGCCGCTGCACGTTGAGCAGGTGTTTATAGAAAACTATCCATGATCTCTTTTTTGAGTGGTAACAGCTAATATAGACCCCATCATTTTGTATGTGTAAGCTGGGATCATTTTTTCCAATGCAGCATTTATCAATACTTAAGTTCATTTGCCATTCTGTCACCCAGGTTAGTGAGATCCCTTTGTAACTCTTTGCAGTCAGCTTTGGACCTAACTATCTTGAGTAATTGTGCATCGTCTGCACATTTTGCCACCTCATTGTTTACCCCCTTTTCCAGATCATTTATGATTATGTTGAACAGCACAGGTCCCAGCATAGATCCTTGGGGGACCCAGCTATTTACCTCTCTCCATTATGAAAACTGACCTCTATTGTTCCTACCCTTTGTTTTAATCAGTTACTGAGACATGAGAAAACCTTCCCTCTGATCCCGTGACTGCTTAGTTTGGATAAGAGTCTTTGATTAGGGACTTTGTCAAAAGCTTTCTGAAAGTCTAAATACACCATATCAAGTGGATCACCCTTGTCCTCATCTCCCACACATTTTCTCTGGTAAGACCGATGCAAAGAATTCATGTAGCTACTCCACAATAGCCTTGTCTTCCTTGAGTGCTTCTTAAGCACCTTGATTGTCCATTGGCCCACCCCACTGGCTGCTTAGCAGGTTTCCTGCTTCTGATGTAGTTAAAATAATCGCTGTTCATTTTGTGTCTTTAGATAGTTGCTCTTTAAATTCTTTCTTGGCCTGCCTTAGTATACTTTTACACTTTACTTGCCAGAGTTTATGTTCCTTTATCTTCTCTTCATTGGGATTTGACTTCCAATTTCTAAAGGATGCCTTTTTGCCTCTAGTACTCTGTTTAGCGACTGTCATTTCTCTCTCTCTCTCCCAGTTTGCTTTTTTTTCGGGGGTGGGAGGTGGGCAGAGGAAGGTTATACATTTAGTTTGATCTTCTATTAAGTGTGTTTTTAAATAGTCTCCATGCAGTTTGCAGGTATTCCATCTGTGTGACTGTTCATTTTAATGTCTATTTTACTAGCTTCCTCATTTTTGCGTAGTTCCCCTTTTTGAAATCAAATGCTACTGTGGGGGGTTTCTTTGGCATTTTTTTCCCTCTTCAAGCATGTTTATTTTAATTACATTATGGTTACTATTACCCTGAAAGTGAGCTATATTCAACTCTTGTACCAGATCCTGTGTTCCACTTAGGACTAAATCAAGAATTCCTCTCCCTTTGTGGATCCCAGGACAAGCGGCTCTAAGAAGTAGTCATTTATGGTGTCTAGAAATTTTATCTCCTCATCCCTCCCTGAGGTGCCATATACCCAGTTGATATGAGGATAGCTGAAATCCCCCATTATTGCATTTTCTGCCTTTGTAGCCCTCTAATCTCCCTGAGCATTTTACAGTCACCGTCACCATCCTGATCACGTGGTTGGTAGTATATTCCTACTGCTGTACTCCTATTGTTCAAGCATGGAATTTCTATCCATAGAGATTCTATGGTATAGTTTGACTCATTTAAGAATTTGTACTTTGACTCTATGCTCTCTTTTGCATGTGGTGCCACTCCCCCACCCAGTGCAACCTGCTCTGCCATTCCTGTATATTTTGTACCTTGATATTACTACTATGTCCTATCGTGTTTCCTCATTCCACCAAGTTTCCATGATGCTTGTTATATCAATATCCTCATTTAATACCAGGCACTCTAGTTCACCCATCTTAGTATCTAGATTTCTAGCATTTGTATATAAGCACTAGTACATTTTGTCAATATTCAGTTGCTTGCCATCATGTATTATATTTAAATGGGACTCTTTGAGTTTGATTGATACCTACTCCCAGTCCCAACTACCATTCCAGTATGAGCCAGAGAACACAAATTACCTCATCTACTTACTACATAAAGACTAGAAAACCATCTGTATCCACCTATTCATCATTTTCATGCAGCTATGCAGCAACAGGCCTGGTATATATATCCATGCCGCTCAAATGTACCCAGTCAACAAATTGGACACAGATACCTGATTCCCACAGTTGTTGAAATGCAATGAGACAAAAGTGCAGAACACACATGACATTCTCATGTGTAGTCAGTGATGTGTACATAAGAACGGCCATACTGGGTCAGACCAAAGGTCCATCTAGCCCAGTATCCTGTCTTCCGACAGTGGCCAATGCCAGGTGCCCCAGAGGGAATGAACAGAACAGATAATCATCAAGTGTTTCATCCCCTGTCGCCCATTCCCAGCTTCTGGCTAGGGACACCATAAAGTCTGAATGTTTATGATATCTCCTTATCCCCATTAAGGAGACATAAGGCCTAGATATGGGGTAAGATTTCAGGTTTTTCCAGACACTTAACTCTGAATTTCTTGCCTTTCATATATGTATATAGACACACATCAATCTTGATTAAAAACAGTTACATTTGAAAAGGGCAAATAATTCCCAACTCAAACCTGCAATAACCAGGAAATACAGATGAAAGCCATAGATCAATATGCATCACCTTCTCACACATGCACACTAACCACGCCAAGATATAGCATCCCTACCACAAGCCAAGCAAGCAGACCATCCCCAGTCACCAGTTACAAATCAGCTTAAGCTAAACCAATTTCAGAGTGTCTACACCACAGGGAGGGTTGCACCATTTTAGCTATATTGGTTTGTAAACTTGTTTTACTAAATGGGGGAACAAATTGTTATATATCTATAGATTCCATGGCCAGAAGGGACCACTGTGATCCTCTAGTCCAGTGTTTTTCAATCTGTGGATCGCAACCCAGTACTGGGTCACTGCATGTAAGGCACTGGTTTGCGGCAGCTCTGGTCAGCACCGCCGACTGGGACATTAAAAGTCCCTTCAGCGGTGCTGCCCAACTAAGGCAGGCTAGTGC
This sequence comes from Trachemys scripta elegans, assembly GCF_013100865.1. Lineage (NCBI taxonomy): Eukaryota > Metazoa > Chordata > Testudines > Emydidae > Trachemys > Trachemys scripta. Next base: position 8,452,704 of record NC_048318.1, read on the forward strand.
CTACCTGTTCCAACACCACGCTGCGCCCTGGAAGTGGCCAGCACTGGATCCGGCTTATATGCAGCAGGGCCACGGGGCTCTGCGCGCTGCCCCCGCTATGAGCACTGGCTCCGCACTCCCATTGGTCGGGAACTGGCCAATGGGAATTGGGGGGGGTGCCTGCTGGTGAGAGTCATGTAGAGCCACTTGTGCGCCTCCGTCTAGGAGCCAGACCTGCTGCTGGCTGCTTCCAGGGCGCGGTCCACGGTGCACCCCGGCTGCGCTGCTGACCGGGAGCCACTGAAGGTAAGGCCATGCCTGTACCCCAATCCCCTTCCCCAGCCCTGAGCCCCCCCCAAACCTGGAACCCCTTCCTGTACCCCAAAGCCCTCATCTCCAGCCCCAGGCCAGAGCCCTGACACCCTCCCGCACCCCAAGCCCCTCATTCCCAGCCCCACCCCACAGCCCTCACCCCCACACTCCAACTCTCTACCCCAGCCCTGAGCTCCTCCCACACCCCAAACCCCTCATCCCCAGCTCTGTTGGGTCGCAGGCATCAACAATTTTCTTCAACTGGGTCCTCAGAAAAAAGTTTGAAAACCACTGATCTAGTCTGACCTGTGTAACACAAACCATAGAACTTCCCCAAAATAATTCCTGGTTGAATTACAGCCTCTTTTAGAAAATCATCCAATCTTGATTTAAACATTATCAGTGATGGAGAATCCACCCTGATCCTTGGTAGGTTGTTCCAGTGGTTAATGTCCCTCACTGTTAAAGACACATATGCCTTATTTCCAGTCTGAATTTGCTGTGCTTCAGCTTCCATTGGATCTTGTTTTACCTCTGAATGTAGACTGGTTCCAAGGCCAGTCCAATGTCAAAGCCAAGTGGCTCTGCCCTCGTCTGGCAGTTTCATTTCAGGGTAGAGGGGGCCCCTTTTTGGAGATGCAGCAAATCATGATTTGCACAGAGAGCTGTTCCGTTCAACCTTCCCTTGCAAGAAAAATCTCTTCTGCTACCAAACCATTAACGCTAAGCTAGAGTTATGGATAAATAAACATAGAGGGCAGAATGGGATCAGGGTTCCATAGGTGGCACAATTTATACTAAAAGCTCAACTGGGGACGAGACAGGCCTGTAGTCTCTTGGCAACCCAACAAGTGCAGCTGGCCTGCAGCAGGCTACCTGACTGACTGCCCCACCTGACTGGTCAGGCAGGGCAGTTGGCTGCTCTCCGGCTGCTCAATGTGTATCATGCCTACAGCTGTACTTGCCCTTATACTGCTCCATCCCTGGTTCCCCTTCAATTCCTGCCTCTCCGGTACTGATCCTTGGCTCAGTCCCTGGCCTTAGACTCTGGTTGGCCCTCAAGCTCTGACATTTGGCTCCTGTCTTTCTGGTATTGCTCCTCAGCTCCACCTCTGGCATTCGGCTTATATCCCTTCGGCACTGACCCTCAGGTCATTCCTGGATTCTGTCCACTGTGACAAAGTTCTTCCTCTATCTTGGTGGGTCCTGCGCTTATTGGCAGATTTTCTTGCCTCAGAGATTCACCATGTGGGTTGGGGAACAGCCCAGAGACCTTCCCCTCTGGAAGAACCCACAGTCCAGGTCAATTGGGAGGTTTGGGGGGAA